>NC_143552.1:32481500-32785166 GCF_054136105.1 Typopeltis vanoorti
GCCCTAGAATTTGGGTAAAGAGCCAATGACATTGTAAAAAAAAAAAAAAAAAAAATGAAGTATTTATATTATACAACGGTTCTTATCCTCTTAGGTTTCTGACTAGTCTCTGATGAGAACTTATGGTTTGGGAAAGGGGTGGGGGAGAAAAAAACTATAGGAGAGTGCTTCTGCACTAATAAAAGATGAATATAGCTCCTAGACAAAGTTTGTGACTTACGTATAGCAATTCATTTCGAATGGGAATTCAACAGCTGTGAGCCCCTTTTAAGGGAAGGTAAGGCACCGCCTCAATCCCCCCTATTTTTTATCCGGGCTCGGGACTGGCATAGCTGACAATTCAGACACCTATGGCTGGAGGGATTGTCTTAAGTATTCCTGACTGTATCTGTGTGTGTTTACGGGGCCGTTTGCCTGCTTTCAGGATGACCCCCCCCCCCCCAGATAAACTGGAGGGAAAACCTTGCTGTCCATGTCCAAGACTGGCTAACTTGGCTATGGCTGAGGAAGATCCTTAAGCTCCTCACGTCTTCGACGGGAATCGAACCTAGGACACTCCTTCCCCCAGGCATATGGTTGCAAAGCGCATAGCCACTAGGCTAACTGTGCGAACAGTATAGCAATGCTAAGACAACACTCTGAATGTGAAATTTGTATTCGCATAAGAAATCATCAATTTTGAAATGCTTTAAGTTTCAAATTTAGTTATATGGTCATGATACAATGATTTATACTATATTCTATTTCTATAATAACTTAATGATTTTATATTGATTAGACAGGCATCCCTTCTAAGCATATTTTTGTACACTGTTGATTTCCCTAATCACAACAAGTTTATATATATATATACTTTTTTAATTAACAACTAGAGTTAAAATGAACCTTCGCCATCCCATCACTTGACTATAATCTCTATTATAACATGACCATAAAGTTTCTAATTTACCACAGCTGAAAATATATCACAGACAATTAAGATACTGCTGTAAAAGTTGATTTTCATTTGTGGTGCTTACATTATAATTAAGGTATGGGAGATGCAGATTACTAGGATTCTTACTTTGAGTGTAGCTCTTTCTAACAATCTCCGACTTCTTCTAATTCCAAAATTTTCCTCTTCATTAGAAGTAGGGCTTCCATCACTGAAAGAAAAATCAAAATCTATATTTCACATTCTGAAACTGGAGACATTTCCTTATGCCATTAAAATGAAAATAATCAAATTTCCTAACTATTATACAGTGTATAGCATATTTCATACTTGTAGCAACATACTTGTTTTGTTTTTTTAAAAAAAGGAAAGCAAATTACACTTGACAAGAAATGATATTCTTGTTTCCATCCTTATTTTACTTGACTGTCAGTAAAAACTATGCATGTGAACTATCTTCATGCCTAGGTTATTTATATAGAGGCAGTTGACATCACATCAAGGTTACCCTGATAAGAGCTTAATCAAGGTTGAAAGCAGTCAGGGTGGTAGCTGTTCCCATAACATATACATACAAGAAAAGATGTGCCCTGTGCATTATGCAAAATTAGGACAACTTAATGTGAGGTTGGATGTCTCTATATACAAGAAGACTAGAGTAATACCTTACATAATTCAGTTAATAGGTGCCAAAAAATTTCTGTGCTATGCAAAACTGCACTGTTTAAAACAGTATTATAGTGTAATGCATTCCAAACAATTACAGCACTGGTGGGGGGAAAAATAAGAATAATTAGTTATCATTTGTCTACTGAATGCTCACCAGAAATATTAATTAATGCACACACAGAAAAATTAAACAAAAAAAATATTAAAGATTTCTATTGTTGATAACTGAACACAAGTTTTTATTTGGAAAAACTGTATTTAAACAATGAAGTTTGTACAGGTTCTTCTCTTCATTTTTTTCAGCATACTTATCTTTGTATTATTGAATAGCAATTTGTAATACTTGCCGAACTTTAATCTTCAGTCAATATTAAGATCAGTGTCCATAAGAAAATCAAAAAGAGTTAAATCAAAAGCTCATTTAATGAGAATTCTTTTGTAGGCACTTCAACAACAGTTCCATCTAATTTATCTTCTTCTTCATATTTTGTTCAATTTTTGTTTTAGTGTTAACTATTTAAGTTTGTTAAGTTCACAAGTTTTATTGCATTTCCTCTTCTCTCATAATTGATTATAAAGCATTATTTGTATGTATAAAAAATAAAAATTTTATAAAGCAACTATGACTTTGACAAAATTGAACTAACACTAAAGGGTGCATCAAATACAGCTGTTACTGCAATATGCTAAATTACTACAGCATTGTTTTAGTAGCCAGAATGTTAATGCAGTACAGTACCGTACTACTCTTAAAAATTTTTCAAATTGTTAAAAAATATAAGCCGTGCTATAGTTGAGGCTTTATGATAAAATAGGGATGAAGGCAACAATCTTATCTCATGACTGATTTGCAGGCAGTGTCTGCCTCTCACCATCATTCAAGTACATTCTCATGGTATGCTCTTAACATAACAAATGCTATTCTTAAGCTAGTTATTCTTAAACTAGTCTTGATACATATATACTGATGTGTTCTAGCAAATTCTCTGAGTTGTAGAACTACTGTTGTTACAATCACAGCCAAAGCAAATAAGGCTATGAGACTAGTGTATTATGTCTAATTCAATATGTGTAGTCTATTGGTCAGTTTTGTTAAAAGAAAACTCCATGTGTCAGGAAAAGGGAACCCTGTCATATCTGTATGATACTAGCTCACTCCCCCTTCATCTGAAAGGCCTTATAAAGGTCCTCCATGAGGCTGTTGGGATTATAAATTCAACTGTCTTCTGGGATGGAAAAAAACTACCTGCTTATGCCAGAAACTGATTAAATGGAATTGATAGTAAAAGTGCTTAGGATAAAAAATCCTCTAGTTAATGACCAGGAGCAAACTTATGCTGATCTTTCTTCTGAAGACCCAGAATCATGCTATGCTGGAATAATTTTCAAGTGGGACATTCCTTGGTTTACTGTTCAATAAGACATTCCTTAAAAAAAAAAAAAAAAAATGTGCACCACTATGAGCTTTAGTTCATTCAATCATATCACTAAAAGAGAAACAGTCAATTTTTTTTTTTTTTAAATCTCTTAGGGTTTTGTGGACTATGACAAATTTTTCAACAGATCCTTTTTAGCTGAATTAACATTCCACAAATTTGGAAAATGTATCCAGGCAAGGTTGTAAATTTAGGAGTTCTAGTTTACTCAACGAATACTTTACTACTAAAAAGGTATTACTCTAAAATGCAGGTGCAGAATGCATGTACAAACACAGAAGTTCTAGGTCAGGTTTTCTTTGCTGAAAAAAAAAAAAACTATGTTTTTGTAAACATTATTATTATAATATTATTACTCTAAGACCACCATGGAGTCCAAGACTTCCTTTGTCATACACACAGCTCATCATACTGCACTCTAAACACATTCAAATTCTTTGCAAACACTATACTTTCAGGCAAGGCATTCCAATCATTCACAACTCTGCAAGCAAAAAAATCTGCCTCTCACTCCCTTGTTTCACATCCTCCTTATACAGTTTCCAGGGATGGTCTCTTGTTCTCCTACCATTTTATGAAAAGCCTCTTCAACACAGATCCTATAACAACCCCTTACCAACTTGTACATCTCTATCATATCATCGCCTCTTCCTCCTATCCACTAGACTCTGTAAACTGCATCATCTCAACCTTTCCTCATATTCAACATTCCAGAGTTCAGAAACTACCTTAGTCAGTCACCTCTGGATTCTTTCCAAAATTTCATCATCCTTTTGAAAATTAGGTGACCAAATCTGTGCACAGTAGTCCATGTGTGGCCTAATCAGAGCCTTATACAAAAGAACAAGAATCTCCTCACTTATACAAGTCAGTGTCCTCTGCATCATCCCCAGAATTTGTTGTGTTGTCCTCACAATTTTGGCAATGTGTCCTCTAAATTTTAGATCCTTATCCACCATCACTCCAAGATCTTGTTTATTCCTCCATCTCCAACAATATATCCTCACCAAGCATAAATTCTACATCCAATCTTAGTTTCCCAAATTTTAAAACCTCACATTTTGCAACATTGAACTGGCATCCCCACTCCCGTGCCCATGCACTCAATCTATTCAAGTCTTCTTGTAAGGCCATTGCTCTACTCCTCATAGTTTGTCCCAACTTGGCATCATCTGCAAACAACTGAATATCCCCAATATCATTAACATATAGGTTAAACAGCAATGCTGCTAAAATAGATCCCCTGAGGCACACCACTAATGACTTTCCTCTTCTGGGATATTGCTATCTTATTTCCATACATAACTTGCTGATACCTATCAGATAGCCAATCTCTGATCCAATGCACTACTCTAATATCCAACCCCCATCTGCTCTAGTTTGACTATCAACTTATCATGTAGTAATCTATCAAATGCCTTTGCAAAATCTGAGTTGACTACTGTGAATCCATCTCCTTTGTCCAATGAAGCAGTCACCTTATTGCAATAATGCTATCTATTCAATAGGAATATGTCTTCTATAGTTGTTAATATAACAACTATAGAAGAAACAAACAGCTTATAGTACTGCCTCCATTCTACCAACACCCTTATGTAATGTTAGTCTTGTCTTCCACTCCTTAGGCAAATTTCCAGTCACTATTTTTTTTTTCACTGAACAAGGTCAATGAGCTGTTAATTCTTTAGTATGTTCCTTTAATCATTATCAATATCATCAAATTTCTTATCTACCCTTGGGGGGGGGGGGGGGGGTACAGCATAACTGATAGTACTAAATGATAAAGTTACACCATTACTAACTTTAGATCAATAATTTTCTTCGAAATTAATTTGTTATCTGTCAAGACTCCAATATTATTGGATCTTATATTTCTGTCTTTTAAGGCGCATTTTACTGTATGAATCCATCTATCTTGGTTCTTCCTTTGGATCTTTTTCCTCCTAACCTGGCAAAGAACACTTGTTTTGCTAATCTTTCCTCTTACATTCTGTTTAAGTGACCATACCACCTAAGATTAGCTCTACTAACACATTCTTGACTGCTAATAATGAGTTCTTTCCCAATATCCTTATTTTTGATGTGATACTGTCACTGATGCAATCTTTTCACTAATCTTTCTTAGAACTCTCATATCAGAGGTCACTACTCTTTGATCAAGTGTTTTATTTCTAACCCAGCTCTCAGATCCATAAGTTAAAATTAGTTTGAATAATGTCTTGTATACAGCCAATTCAGTGTTTTGACTAATTTCTTTCTTATTCCATATAAATTTATTCAGCTGACTTCTTACCATACCAGCTTTACTAATTCTGTTGTCTATTTCTATATTTAATTTACCATCGAGCCTCTGTAGCTCAGTCGGTGTAGACGAAGCCCTGTAATGATAATGATGTGGGGGGTCTATTATCTTTATTTATTTATTATCCTACCGGCTGAGCCATTGTAATCGGGGGGGGGGGGTATTATCATTTATTTATTATACATCTCTTTACGCTATATATTTATATCTGTTTTATATATGTTTAATGCAACTTTTGTTATGTACTTCTATTTCTTCCTTATCACTCTTTGGTATATCTTTAATATCTCCTTATGCTAAACTGCCTTCTGCACTTTCCTTCTTATTCTTCGAACATCAGAAAATTTATTTGATTAAAAGCTGCGCCACTGATGTTCGTTTTCTATTAACAAGAAGTGTAAAATGCGTCCAGTAGTTTTCCATTTAACCTCAGAATATCCCTAATTTAATTAGTAACTGCAGTCGTGGTCTACTATCTACCCTTTACTATTCTTTCTCCTGGGTTCCCGCTAATAGAGTCTAATCTTTTTTCGGAACAGTGCATCAAATAATTAAGACTCAGGCGACACTTATTTAATATTTAAACAACAATATTTAATTCACATAAGACAAATTTACACTGCATTTGCAGTAATAGAAAAAAAAAACATCTCAATTCAAATCTGCATAAATAAATTAGTTAAGTTCCTGTATTTTACTCACACAAATCATATCACATATTTAACTAATTTTCTTAATATAACAAATCATTTATACCGAGCAATGGTACTTATTACTTAACTGTTAACTCTTATTCATCAAACACATAGACAATATCTTTTACACACAAATTGCTCCTTCCTTTCTATACTGGAAATATTCAAATTTTTTCCAATTGGCAAACAGTTATACTTTGACTTATTACACATACAAATTCCTGACAATTATTTACTCTCTAATCTTCAACTGATAATTATACCTATTTAGGTCAGCCTCCACTTAACGGTCCACTAATAAAAGTTCTCCTAAAAACTCAAAGAAAAATTGGAAAAACAGATACACTCACTTTGGTGGCGACTATGGATCTGGCTTCACACTGGAGTTCTGTTCTGTGTCAGGTTTTCTTTCCCTCTTTACGCCGGCGATAGATTTACTGACACTTCTTGAGACGCTGTACTCGCCGCACTTCAGACGAAGATTATCGGCTTGTGGAATGCTTGCATGCGTGTTGGACTAACGGAGCAATTTCTTCCCTCTGGTTACAGCTCCTGGTGAAAACTCCGTCAATTCGTCATCAAATATGTTTTGCCTGGCGGATCGGCTCCTGTCATCTTTCTTTTAGATCACTGGCAAGATTTCTCCTTTCGCGTTCCCGATCTCTGACGGATAACTGCCGACGACTTCTTGATGACTGCTCAACGACCTCTGGATCACCGATGAAAATTTCTGGAACCGATGTTGCGATCTTTTTGCCAACGCCTTTATTCAGTCACTTGTGAATCCTTGCACGGAGATATGTGACCCCCAAACATTTCAGTGAAATCCCTTGATCCTTTTCTCAGACTGACCCTTCCTTTGTTTTTCTCCAACACTCCCTAAATCCTATTTGTTCTGGCAGCAGACATTCGTTTGAAGCTTTTGTCGGTTCACCTAGCACTGACCTTGAGCGTTTCCATGTAGAACACACACAAAATTTGATGTCTTTACAAAGAGCTAAAACTACACCTTCTAGAATATTCCCTTATTTGGCAGAGAGCATATACAATTCCCATTGGGATTATTTAAACTCAAACAAACATCTATGTACAATTTACAATTCTTACTGGGCTTGACCTTGGTAAAATTTATGTGAAAATATTTAGACTTTTTGGAGCTACATAAATATTTTTACAGCCCATTGGTCAGAAAGACCTTTGTTTGATTCCCATCCATGATCTGAGGAACTTTTATCTGGTCTCTGTTGACTAAATGTGAATTAGCCGGTCTCATATGAAGGTAGAGGGTTTTTTCACCCGAAAACTCGGGTTTTTCATCCCTCAGAACAGGCAAACTGATCCCATGAACACACATGGCTCTACAGTCATAAAATACATACTTCCCTCATTAGGAGTGCTCAACCAGTCCTAATAGATGAGGGAGGAAAGAGGAAAATCCCATATGAAATAAATTTACCATATTCATTAAATATTGTACCTAAATAGCTGAAATGTTTTACTTGTTCAACAGGTTCACTATTCATGATACAGTTGATGTTTTTAAAATGTTTCTTCATATTTTCATTGTCATTGTCTTTTTTTTTTTTTATTGCTGAGGGCAGACCAACTCTTGTTCTGCCCTCTCTAGCCAAGTGATGAAAAATTTCCCCTGCATCAATCCTTTAAGATGACTTCAAAGTTTATCATATCTTCCCTTTTTCACCTATCAATTAACCTTTGTAATCCACAAATCCTCAAATTATCCTCAAAGAAATATTTCACAGACCGCTCACCATCTTGGTCACTCGCCTCCAGATCCTCTCCACAATTTCTTCATCACCACAAAAACCAGGTGACCAGACCTGAGCACAGTAATCTAGATGTGATCATATCAAGGCTTTATAAAGAGGAATGATAACTCCCTTATCTCTGCTTCTTAGTGTGTTCTTCAATAACAAAGTAATCCCGTGAGCTATCCTAGCTACTTTAGCAATATGCCCTCTAGGCTTCAATTCTCTATCTACTACTACCATAACCAAATCCCTGGAGTACTGTTTCCTCAATGTGGTACACATATTGTAATCTTTGTATCACAACATACATAACTTTCCACTTTCCACATTAAATTGACATCCATTATGTTTTGCACATACCGTCAATCTATTTAAATCATCCTTGAAGGTCTCTACATCACCTTAACTATTACTCTGCCCAACTTTGCATAATCAGCAAATAGACTATCTCCCTTCAAATTTCCTTATCATTTCTTAAGTAGCTTCTCCAATTTGGAGGTTAGCAATCATGATTATGCCACACCGTCTAATCCTCTGTCATTCTTTTGATCTCATAATAACTCTTGTTACCCATCCATTTTTTACATCATCAACCCAAGAAGTTCTTGGTATACCAGGAGATCTTCCCTCTAATTTTCCCTCCAGTACTCCAAGAGATGTTTTCCCTGCTGATCCTATTAATGTGTCCTGCCATCTTGCACTTTCTCTTTAAAAGGTCTTCCATGAATGGTCTTTTGGTTCCCATTAACTTCAATACCTCTTCATTAGTTTTTTTTTCTCATTCCAAGAAATCTTCAGTGCTCTCCTACAGCATCATATCTCAAAGGCCTGAAATTTCTTGATTATGGATTTTGTATATGTCCACGTCTCACATCCATAATTCAATGTGGACCATACACAGAATTTTATTATTCTTATTTTAGTCTGTTTATTTATTCCAGAGGTCAACAGTAATGTGTTATTCCAGAATGCTTCTTTTGCCTTAGCTATTCTTGATTTTATTATTGATCATTACTCCAAATAATTATAAGTCTTTACATTTTGAACGAATCCTGTTGATACTCTTAAATTTGTGTTTTGTTGCGGTTTATTGCTTATTACCTGAATAGGTAATAAGCAATAAACTTATTACCTATTCAGGTAATAAGTTTATTGCTTTTGCCTGAATATTCCCTGAACTAAGAATATTATTTTTTGGTTATAATATACTTGGTTTTATCTGTATATATATTTGGTCATAATATACTTGGTTTTATCTGTATTTAATACTAAACCATAATTCTGACTGAGTCTTCTTAATTAGTATTTCAACCAGATTTTTGTAACTCTATTTGTTGATTTTGCTATGAACACAAAAAAAAAAAAAATCAGCAAATCTAATATTGTCAATTCTAATACCATTTATTTTTATTCCCATTTCAATTTCTTCATATTCTTTCATTATCATTTCACTGTATATACTGAAAGTATAGGGGTTATATTATACACCTTGTCTCACTCACTATATCATTTATGTACAAATTAAACAGCAGTGGTCCAAGCACAGAAGCCTGCCCACTAACAGCCACCTGCCTTCTGCTCCTACATATACTACTTTTTAATTTATCAGCCACCCTTTTATCTATGTCACCAGTTTCATATCTATCCCCATTTGTTGCAGTTTGAGTAACAGAGGTACATATTGTATCCTGTCAAATGCTTTTGCAAAATCCAGTAGTATCATTGTGTAGCCATTCTCATTATCCAACTAAGCTGTCAATCTATTATAAAAAGTTAGATTACTGAGGCATGACTGAACCTTCACAAAACTGTGCTTCCCCTCATAGAGTATCACATTCTTATCCATCCACTCCTGAATTCTCTTTTTGACTAACTGTTCCAGTACTTTTACCGCTCCTGAGAAACTGATTAGTCTATTTATTTATTCTTATGGCAAAAGCAACTACAGGTCAATGTCCAGCGCCTCATCTGCTCACCTCGTAGATGTCCTGGAGGCCACCATCATGAAATTGGCACCTTGGGCATCACAATATGAGTGATCGTCTGGGGCACAGGGGAACAGTCACAATAAGGATGGTCTGATAGTCTCCATTTATGCAGTAAGTAGCCACATTTGCCCTGGTTAGTTCTGATCCTGTTGATAGATGACCAAATCTTCCTAGTCCCTATTTAAATAGATTCCCTTCCTAAATCTATTTAAATCATCAACTAGGCTGCGGAGCACAGCGACCTTTCAACCAGGAAACCATTTGTTAGAAGATTGTTGGACCAATGTTCTCTTCACATGCTAGGTATTGATGGTAAGGCAGCAGAAGAGATTCTGTCAATGGACCAAAAAGGATATCTTGACTTTAGGTGAAGACTAGGTGAATTTACGAGAGTCTGGTGCAGGGGTGGGTTACTCATTACCCTCGATTAAAGTATTATTAAATACTTTAATCGAGACTTGTCTTCTCTGTATATTTGGTGGAGCAATGTTAGATAGGACAGGCAGCCAGGGGAGAGGAGTACTTCTCAGAGTCCTACTAATTATGTACATGATAGAGTTTAGCAGGGTGTCTATAATGTTAGTGTAAGCACTTCTTTCCCAGACAGGAGCACAGTATTCTGCTGCAGAGAATGTGAAGGCTAGTGCAGACGATCTTAAGACATCAGCACCACAACCCCAGGTTGTTCCAGCAAGCCGCGAGATGATATTATTTCTCGTTTTAATTTTGTTGGATAGGTTGGTGATGTGCCTTTTATAGGTTAGACTTCTGTCCAGGCTCACTCTAAGGTATTTCAGGTGAGGGTCATGTTCTACCATTTTGCCACAGAAAGAGAGGTTGAGGTGTCGATTTGCCTCTGCATGGTACCAAAGGTACCAAGCCTCCTGGATTAGTCTATAATTTGCTGGAACAGACCTAGATCCTCCTTTATGCAAATTTTTTTGCCCTTCTTCCACTCTCTTGGGACTTTGCCAAAGTTGAGACTTAAACAGCCTAGTCAAAGGCATCGCCAGTTCCCCCTGCACATTCTCTTAAAATGTGAGCCAATATACCATCCAATCCCACATCTATATTTGCATTTAGATTTTGGATTATTCTAAGTATTTCCAATTCATCACCCTCTGTTCTCACATTAGTCACTGTCATTTTTGCCATAACAATATCTTCATTGGACGATACACCCATGCAAAATGGTCACTCATTAGCTGAATAATTTTGTTTGCTGCTGTTACTTCTCTTCCATCTGCACTCATTAAAGTTATCCTTCCATAGTCATTCTTTCTCCTACTTGCCACATAACGAAAAAACTCTTTGGGATTTCCTTTCACCTGCTCGGCAAACTTCTTCTCATAATCTGATTCTGCCTTCCTTACCATGCTGATCATTGCCTGTTCTTTGTACTGTTCATGAGTTAGATGGACACCTTTCTCCTTACACACCCCCACCACATCATCTTTTTTTTTTGTGGCGCTTGCTTACTGATATTACTCATCCACCTAATTCCCATCCGAATTATCCTCCTGACCTTGAGTATACAGTGCGATGTTGTTTCTTCCAGATACCTCTTGACTATCTCCCATGCACTGTGAACATCCTTCCCTTGCAGATCTTTATGCATGGTACTACTCCAAGCTGTTCTCCTAAGCGTATCATAATTACCTGCATCGTAGTTCCACATACACCCATTCTTAACTGGAATTCTACATTTTTTGTTACTTCCCAAGTCAAGACCACATGATCACCTTCCCCAATTGGAGCAACCCATCCATAACTAAGGACAGGTTTTCTGATCCTATAACAAGATCCAACACTCTCGTACCCTGAGTCACCTCCATCAAATTCTGCTTCATGTAATTATCTCTCAGTAAGGGTATAAATTCCATTTCCTTCTTGCCATGTGATCTTTCCTCTTTCGAATCTATGTCTCTGAAGCTGAAGTCCCCCATAATAATTACTCAACTTGCACTCATTGTAATAATCTGCTGATATGTCTTCATCATCCCTGGCCTACAGCAGCAACCCATTTTATATTTTTGTCTTATTGGTTTTATTTTCACACTAGACTGACTCAAAAGAAATGCCATCTGCCTGAATGACTCCTACTCTTGTTGGCTGCAATTCATCTGCTATCATTAGCAGTACTGCCCAGCATGAAACTACTGAACCACTTATCAGAGGCCTGAATTATTATTATTATCTGAGGCCTCCAGGGAATTAAGTACTCATCAAGGAAGGTTATACATTACCCATACATACCATACCTTCCGTTAAACTCATTCATAGCAGATGCACTCATTACTTCAAAAGACAAACTAGTCCACCCACTCACTGTGAGAGAAAAATCTAGCTCCTACTTTTGTCTTAACTGCAAACTTAACTTCCATGGATGTACCAGTGTTCTCTTCCAACTTTCCATATAACAAAAAATTCCATCAGACAATATCCTATAACACAAATTCAGAAGTTTGTAGATCTCTATCATACCATCATATCATATCATAATCTTAAAGTTTCATAATTATATATAAAACTGGCTTGAAAATTTCCATGTTTGGTCTCTAAAGCAGAGTTTCTGTACTACATAAAAGATAAATTAAAAATATACAAAACATATATAAAATTAATAAAAAGGAAAAAAAAAAATTCCAAGCCCACCCACATGAATGTTCATCATGGTACCTTTTGTGGGTGGGAGCCACAAAAAAATTGCTAGAGTATCTCATATGAAATGGGCCACCACCCAGCAAGATATGAAGATTAAATCAATGCAGAAACTGGTCTGGACATTGGCATTCCAAAAATGTTTTTTTAATTATGGGATACTCAGGCAAGTGACTTGAATTCAACAGTCTCTATTTGCAAGTAGACCTGTCATGAAGATACTTAATGAACAAACTTGGGTAAAGGCTTAAAACAAGAGCATAAATTTCTTGTGAGGTATAAGAGAAATGCTATTGGTATAGTAGAAGGTAATTTCCTTTATCATCTATGCAGAAGATGGAGGCAATAATGCTAAAAGGACAGCTTTATCTCTGGATAATGTTATGACTGAATTATTTGGATGTGTCAGAAGTCAAAGCATGGATGGGCAGAAATTGAATCTAATGTAGTTGGTGATAACAGATTGGACAGCACTGCTGTTTCAAGAATATGAAAATTTCTGCATTTGCTCCTTTGAAATGCTGATTGTGAAGCTGAAGTTTTTTTTTTCATCTTGCGCCAGTTATGTTTACTGACAGACTTGTCGAATGATGAAGGCTTTTATAGAGATTCATACTATGAATGAAATGTGGGATGAAGGCCTTCATTCTAGTGAAAGTTATTTCAGTTATTCAGTTAGAGCAAGTGTTTAGATAGATCAGGAAGGCAAGACTAATAAATGTGTGGCAGTTTCATCACAAGCAACAAAAATTGCCTAAATACACAGTTGTTACATTCTACCATCATCTTTCTCAAAAGTTAGATATCATCAAAACTGATCCTCTGATTTACATCTTATTCTCTACCAAAGCATTTTTAACAATAAGAATTTAAAAGATTACCATTTTTTTCTGCAATGGCTAACACTTGAGTCATAGTTATGCATGGAATTACAGAAGAAGCAAGTAAGGCTCAAAGCTAGCACATATTATATCTGCTAACTGGAGGTGTTTTCTGACTGGTTTGGCTGCTTGGTTTGATGAAAAACCTAGGTTTCTAGAGGGAAACCCTATTACCTCTGTATGACATGATTCAAGTTATAGAGAAGATAATTATGGCATTAGTCCTCTATCTCTCAAGATGGCAAAGGTTTGCCATAAAACCATTATCTAGTATCCTAAGATCTTTAAAGCTACAAGTCTCCTTCTGTAGGATTCAGACGTGAACATCCTTCTTGGATTCTCCTTTTAGATTAATTGGCTCCACTATCCCATTCGGGAGTTTATTTGGTTTGTTCCTTGTTCTTGTGGGCTATCATTATGGTCAGACATGAAGGTCTGAATGTATACACATAGAAGAACATGTCATGCAGAAAGTGATATATTTGTTGTCTGATTCAGCAAATCTAAGTTAAGGTTCAGTATCTAGTAACTATGTACTAGATATTGAAATAAAATATAGTAGAATAAATTACAAATGTGATCATGATTCCAGTTTGTCTTTTACATGATTTTTCTATTTCTTAACTATGAGTTACAAAAAGAAGCAATTTTTGATGGCAACTTCTCATGAGCTAATTTTTTTTTCCTTCATGATCTAATGCTGGAAGTAATCAAAATATTTACCTTAACTGAAGTTCATCTGTATACTGTTCATCCATCAAGTTCTTTGGAAAATCTGCCTGTAAAATAAATAAATAAATAAAAACAAAACAACAACAAAAAAAAAACTATTTTAAAGCAAACAATTTCATAGATCATATAGGAAGTTAATCACAGTTCATTTGTTATGAGATATGTTAATAGATTATATCTCCAAAGCAGACTAATCCTCCCATTTCCAGCCAAATGAAATTTCGTAAAATGTTAACTTTGAAACAAGAACAATTTTTAATTTGAATATGAGTTGGGCTGGTTTGCCAAATTTTGGAAACATGATATATTGCCAAATAAATAGGCAATATATCATGTCTGAATTACTGCATGTCCTTTGACTAGTTTGTCTTGTTAGTGGCATTAAAAATCCAGATCTCCAGCAGGAGGGGAAGACACCTGGAAACTGATTTTTATGTGCAACTTTAAATGTGACTGGATAAATGGCCTTCAAGTGAAAACAATTTATAAATGTTCCTAACACCTTATACAGAATCTAAATTCAGATCTTTCCAACTGAATAGAAATGTTATGACATCCTTGTGATTACAAACATATATCAAATTATAACTGTTCAGATCTGAATCATATCTTTTTTTTTACTTTATACATATCAAACAAAGTTGTCAGCTGATTACATTCTGGCGTTCTAATATTTCTGCGTAACTTTTACTATTACTCTGTTTCCCCAGTGTCAGCAAGACAAAATCTTTGCTACTAATGCAAGAGTACATGAGAAAAATTATTCTCCTTCCCAATTGGCAGTGAAGAAATGGTTTCTAAATATAAGTTTGGCCATCTTCAAAAGTCCTTAGAGATGAATAAACATATCTTCCTTGGAAAATGACCCCCAAAATCTGTCAGTGCATAAACACATTTAACATGGTGAATCAAGCCAAAGCTGAGAAAGGCAAATCAATGAAATCCGCAATTGGATACAATGGCAAATTTTGTGGATTCTGGACAATCTATATCCTTCCACATTTCTGAGAGACCTATGAATGGTTTTAATCTGAGGGTTAGTGGAACCAAACCAGATTAAAATCATTCAAAACCTTTTCAAAAACAATTAGCAATATCATGTGATATTTAAACTAATGTTACTAAGATCATTTACATTATCTTATATCAAAAACCCTGAAAATACAATTTTAATTTAAAATTTATAAGACACCTGTGAAAGACATCTAGTTATTTTTAATGGCACTGGATATAATATAGGCAAGTAGTACTAAAAGCCCACCTATAATTATAGCAGCATTATTATAAGCAACATTCAGGGAGTCAAAAACCCATCAAAGAAGGCCACACATCAGATCAGCTCTCATACCTTATCTTAAACTCATTCACACTTTCTTAACTGCACACCAACTCAACTTCCATGGCTACTGTTTGTGCCCCCCCACCCCCAACTTTCATATAACAAAAATGTTCGTTAACTGGCCTAACACCCTTTCAGAAGTTTATATGCCTCTATCATACCATTCTCCTTCTCCTGCTCTCCAGTGCCTGAAGTTCACATACTCTCAATCTGTCCTCAATCTATATTCCACACAATATCACCTTTGTAACTCTTCTTTGCAAACACTACACATCTTCATTCCCCCTGAAACCCAGGAAATGAAATCTAGCACAGTAGTTCAGGTGTGTGTGTCACATGAAGGCCTTGTAAAGAGGCAAAATGACTATCTTATCCTTGTCAACATCCATTGCTACATGGAAATTATCCTCTCAGTTGTATTTGCAATCTATGTGACTTAGGAACATCAACTTCACATCTACCATAACCCCAAGATCCCTAGCCTGATCAGCTTCTCAAAGCACAATCTCCCCAATATAATATGGTATTGGAAATATTATATTGGTGAATCTCATTGCCAAAGTGATCAGGAATACAGTAAATCTCACTTAACGTGATTAATTAATCCATCAATTAATGCGCATTAAGCAAATACAATAAACAATAGGAATAATTATAATTTTTCCATCAGTTAACGTAAATTTGTAAAAAAAATTATAGTATAAGCTATATTAGAGGATAAAATCATCAAAGTTAAAATGGTCAAATCATCCTAAACTCGCAGTAAAGCTTTCACATTCCTCTTGAAATTTGGTCTCTTTCAATGAGGTAAAAATATTGAGAGCTTTTGCCTGAATATTCCCTGAACTAAGAATATTATTTTTTGGTTATAATCCTCAATCCAGAGTGATAGAAGATGCTCTATCATTCTTCTTCTTCTTCTGCAGCTTCTCCCACTTAAGTGGGGTCACTGTTTCTTATGAGTCTCCTCCACACCTTCCTGTCTTGGGCTGTCACCACATCCAAGTTCTTCATCTTCAAATCCTCTTCTACCAGCTCCCTCCATCTCTTCTTTGGCCGCCCACGCTTCCGCCTTCCTTGCACATCCATCTGCATGACCCTTCTTCCCACATATTCGTCCTCCCTCCTCATCACATGACCAAACCATCTCAATCTTGCCTCCTGTATTTTCGCTCCTAAGTTCGTAACTTTCGCTGTTCCCCTGACATAGTCATTTCTCAGATGATCCTTTCTGGTCACACCGCACATCCACCTAAGCATTCTCATCTCTGCTACTTCCATCCTGCTAATGTTATTTTTCCTCAGGGCCACAGTTTCTATAGCATATGTCATAGCTGGCCTCACTACTGTCCTATAAATTTTGCCTTTCAGATTGATCGGCACCCTCTTATCACATAACACTCCAGCCATCTCCCTCCAGTTCCTCCAACCTGCTTGTATCCTGCATCCCACTTCCTTCTCACCTCCTCCATCTTCTTCCACTGTCGAACCTAAGTATCTAAAGTCTCTCACTTTCCTGATGACATTTCCTTCCAGCTCCAGGTCTGTCTCCTGGCCACCGCCCACTGCGCAACACATATACTCTGTCTTACTTCTGCTCAGTCTCATACCTCTCTCTTCCAGTACTTTTCTCCATCTTTCCAGTTTAGTTTCCGCTTCTTCTCTTGAATCTACACAGAGCAAGATGTCATCTGCATACAACATTGTCCAAAGTGCATCTTCTCTCACCTCCTCTGTTACCACCTCCATCACAATATTAAACAGAAACGGACTTAATGCTGACCCTTGATGCAAGCCAACTGTTACTTGAAAACTTTCTGTCTGTCCCAAACAGGTCCGAACACTCGTCTTCACATTTCTGTACATTTCCTGCACCAACCTGACATATTTCTCCGGCACCTTCTTCTCCCTCAGACACCTCCAGACTTCTTGCCTTGGCACTCTATCGTATGCTTTCTCCAGATCAAAGAAGCAGTAGCAACTTTTCCTTGTTCTTTGATCTTATTTAATATAGTCCAAACTGTAGACTCAGTGTATCCCAGGTCTCGCACAATCATTTGCTAGTGCCACTTTCATGTATTACTAGTGCCACTTTCATGTCTCTTAATGACTTCCACCTTTTCTGCTTGCTGCAGATTAGCAACAAAAAATTTCGTATAACGTAAAAAAATCAGATTAACTGATTAATCACTCGCTTAAAGCGGGAAATAATATCATTTCACTCAATCGCGCTAACTATTTTTTGCAGATATATCAAATTTGCATTAAGGCTTTCCTGTATTCCATTGGAAATATAATATTTCCAATGGAATATTAATGTTGACCTACTACTACTACTGAAAATGTCTAGATACAGCATTAGAGAAGTTACTAATGACTGGTTCAGATCTTATCTGAATAATAGAAAACAATATACCAGCTACAGCACATTTAGCAGTGCAACAAAAATAATAAAATACAGAGTCTTGCAAGGTTCAGTGCTATGACCCATCCTATTTTTAATATATGTTAATGATCTGTGTAAATACAAACTTTTTGGCAAAAATGATATAGTTCGCTGATGATACGGCATTAGCATACACAGAAACGACTCTTGAGGATCTAGAAAATTGGATTAATTAATCATGATATGTTGAAATTAAATAAGTGGTTTAGCCATAACGGCCATAAAAATTAATATCGATAAAATGAGATATATGTACTTCACGTTAATGGATAAGCTAGATCACAATATAACCATAAAATGGCAAACAAAATGTAGTGAAGTATTTGGGCCTCCACATCAATAGTAATCTGAAATGGAACTCCCACATCACATTTTTAACAAATAAGTTGAAGCTTATTAGCTCTTTATATTTAAGTAAATAAGTTAAGGTTTGTAATTAGCAGAATACATTATGTTAAAAAATTTGTAAATGCGGCATTCTTAAGATGCTTGTACTATTCTTGGGTAAATTCCTCACTGCAATATGGTATCACCTGCTGGGGTGGAGATTACTACAACAATCTGCTTCCACTTATATGAATATAAAACAGAATAATTAAGAGCTATAGCCATTACTGACTTCGCGCAGTCAACCAACAATCTGGTTGCCATTCATAATGTTTTGCTATTACAGAAACTCTATCTCTCGATGGTGGTATATTAAACATAAGAAAGAACGTTGTACGTTTTTCGATATATAATGTAGACTATGGTTTATGCCATGGCTGGAATTTACTGGTAGTACCCAAGGCCATTGAATTCCTTGAATTTGAATTCAAATCCTTTGAATACCTAGCAACAAGCAGCTACAATAAACTCCCAAATGAAATCAAATCAATAACCTCAGAATATGCTTTCAGAAAAAGATTGAGAGACTACCTCATGGGACTAAATAATGCTGACCTTTATTTTAAATGTATATCATAAGAGATCACTATAACTTATATATCATGTCCAATTATGATTCTAATATATCACAAGTATATACCATGTTATGTGAGCACTCATAGATACAGTCATTGGATTTTGCAGTGACTGTATCAAGCTAATTTAATTTTCTAGTAACCAGCATGGTTACAGCAGTCCTTGGACATACACACAAAAAAAAATTGTAAAAACTCACTAACTTATTTTAAACATTTTTTTAAACTATGAAATTTTTAAACTATGAAATGATTTAAAAAATTTTTTTAAGCCTGTGTAGCTCAGTGGATGTGGCGTTTGCATACCACGGTGCTTGGCTGCACGAAGGAAGACTTGGTTTCAAGTCTAGTCGGCGACTAGAGGAAATTTTTCTAAGCCTTTTTTCGACCGGTTCCCGAGTTAGTTGATCTCTGGCATGGGCAAGCGGGTTTTTCCTCCCAGAAACTCAGGTTTTTCGTCCCATAAACTCAAGAAAAGCGACCATAGAGCCCACATTATTTCAGACATTAAATATATTGTGTTAGGGTTAGAGACCACGAGATGGCGGCACATTTGAGCTATCTCTCTTCACTGTGTACCACTTAATTAGTGATAGCCTTGGGCCATCTATCTCTGATTGGTACCAGTGGAGATTGAACTGCCCATTCAGTCTCCAAAAGTTAGATAGGGCTAAATGGCCTCTCCTACTCCCGTATACGGGAATAAAAAGGCGTTAGCTGATTTTTTTTTTTTTTTTTTTTTTTTTAAGCTATGAAAACTATCAAATTATCTGATAATGCATTTCACCCCTACATGTACATATAAGAAAAATATTTTTATTTATCTATAACAAAATAATCAGCCAAAAATAAATGTAAAAACCAACAGAAAATATGATAATACTTGAATTGTATATTTATAAATATTGTGTATGTGTAATGAGAATAATAAACTTTGTATTGTATTGTAAAAAAAAATGCCTTAGAAAAGCCCAACAGTATTAAGGTCTATCCATTCCCTTTATCTAACTCAGCTGTAACATTGTAAAACATGAGCAATTATGCAGACATGATCTTCCTTTTAGTAAGCCCATGCTAATCCTTTCAAAGTAGAGCTTGTTTATCAACCCCTTTCAGTGAGTTCTTATCAACTTTTCTAAAATCTTCCCTACCATTCCAGAGATAATGATAGGGAACAGTATAGTTAGGCCTATTAATTTAGTATCATAATCATACATTCTTTCCATTCCTGTAGGATCTTCAGTTTTCCTTAGCTTAAGTGCTAATATCCCAAGTGTTCCTATTGCCAACCTTTGGGCCAGGTTATGCAAAAGCTCAGGAACCTTCTCATGCATCCCTCTCTCTCTCCCTCTCTGTATTCATTGAAGCATAGCACTGTGCTCTCTGTTGAATATACCAAGTTGATACAACTTTGCAAAGTGAGCACTCATTATTTAAACAATCGCACATGTTTCAGTAAAGCTATTCTTCCGCTTCCAGTTTCTTCTTTTATATGCAGCATTACAGACTTCTTTAGGGTTATCTTTATCCTGCATGGTAAATTTCTTTTCATACACTCTTTGCTTTCTGTACAACTGTTCCTTTCAAAGCAGAGATTGTCTGTCAATCCATTTTGGTAAGTTCTTACCAACTTTTCTAAAATCTTCCCTATCATTCCAGAGATAATACAGCATAACAGACATTGCTAAGGGAATGTAACAGGATGCCACATGAAAGGCTATTGCTTAAATTAGAAAATATAGGTCTACTAACTTAGATATGATGTGGCTAGCAGACTAGTATCAGAAATGATACCGGTCTGTTAGGAATTAGTAATCCTAACTTTTCTGGCCTGCTCATTATAACCTTCAAAACTCCTCTCAACTAGATTCTCATGATATTCCTTCCACATCTTCTTATGGATCTCTGGCTTAAGGTTGTACATCCATTTCCTTCCTTATACTCTGGGATCAGACACAATACTCTCCTGAATTCTCATAATTTCCAGCATTGTAATTCCACATGTATTCTTCCCTAATCGGATCATCTTTATAGTTATCTACATCCTAAGTCAGTACATCATAATTATTGCAATCGACTAGCAGTAAAACAGTCACATCCTTAACTGCAAACTCTTATGATGCTATAATTGAATCTAGTACTCTTTGACCTCAAGTTCTTTCTTTCATATGCTGCTTGAGAGTTGTCTCACAACAGCTCGCTAAATTTGTTTATTCAGAAATAACTGAATAATTATCACACAGACAGTTGAAAATATTTAGTTACAATGGATTAATTACAGATATTTTGATTCATGTATTGTGGATCACCGTCAGTGTAAAACAGTTAGAAATCAAAAAATTGAAACAAGCATGAAGTCATGTGGAGAATGGAATCTCTGCTTACTGAATTTATAGACTTGAAAGTTGTGGAAATATTAAACTTCTTTAAGGTGTGAGAAATGAATTCTGAAATGCCTTTAATGTACAAGACGGAGATTATGTGTGGGTCTTCTCATCAAACAGAGGGTGGAGAAAAGTGGCGAGGTCTTTAATTGTAGAAATTTCTTTCTGAAGTAGATCAGATGAAGAACAGATAAAATGAGCTCTGGAAAGAAAGCATTTAATAATGCCATAATTTTGTGAGGAATAGGTGAACTGGAGTCTGATGGATATATCAACCAAAAAAATGAAGATATGTGAAAAACACAGATGATGATAAGGAACGATCCAATTCTCTTTTTATAAGACCATCAAGGAAAGATATAGTTCCAACTGATTCAAATTCCATAGCAAAACTGATATTGTAATAAAAGTTTTTTTGTAAGAAGATGTCTAGTTGTTTGGAATAATTCATGTGAACAACGACATTATCTATATAGTGAAGCCATATCAAAGGTTTTGGATTAATCATTAAAATTTTCTCTTCCTAAGAAAATTTTAATGATTAATCCAAAACCTTTCATATGGCTTCACTACACCACTAACAGAGGACTTCTGTCTGCAGTGGCATGAACATCGAACTCCGAGAGGTATCTGAACATGCTGGATCATGCAATTCTTCCTACTTTGTATCATATCTACAAAACTGACCAACTCTTTCAGCAAGACAATGCACCATGTCATAAAGCTGCTGCTGTAACTGCATAGTTTGTGGACATGAATGTCACCACATTTGAACTGGACTCCACAGAGCCCTGATCTTAACCCTATTGAACATCTGTGGGATGAAAGCCATAAAATGATTAAAATGTTCTCTTCGTAAAAAAATTTTAATGATTCATCCAAAACCTTCAATATGGCTTCACTATATAGATGTCTGTTGTTTGGAATAATTCCCATGAACAACAACTAAACGTCTTCTTACAAACAATAACTTTCATTACAAAATTAATTTTACTATGGAACTTGAATCAAATGGAGCCAGTTTTCCTTGATGGTCTTATATAAAAGAGAATTGGATAGCTCCTTATCAGCATCTTATTTTTCTGACTCTGTTAGAAAAACTGACAGCGATATTGTCGCAAGAACACAAGAGTATCCTGAGAATTTGAAATAGGTATAATCACTATCTAGTTTTGAGGAATAGGTGAACTGGAGTCTGCAGAATAAAACTGAATTTCATGGCAAAAAGAAGAATGTGTAAGAAAGTCTTAAAATGAATCAAGGTTAAGCAGCTTTCAGAGGTGAACTATATTTAAATACAGAAGCATCATTCAAGAAAAAGTGAAAGAGTTTGAAAACAAGAACCAAACCTTGGCGATTCAGTGGCAAACCCTAAAGAAACTACTAACTAATGCAGCCAGAGACGCATGTAGTGAAGGTGTCTGTAAGGATAGAAAAATCAGAACTCCATTATTGACTAAGAAAGTTAAAGAGGCAGTCATGGAAGAAGAAAAAAAAGCACATTGAAAGTTCCTGGCAAGTAAATCAGCTTGTGCTCTTAAAGAATGCAGAGCAAAAAGTATGAAAGTGAAGAACTCTGCAAAACTAGCTAAACAAGTCATGGGAAGATTTTGGTAAGAACATAGTAAATAAATATCAGGAAGTTAGCAAAATAATCTGGAGGCTATTAAAAAAAAAGTTTAGAAATGGAGGAAAGAATATTGTAAAAGGAATTCAGAGATGATAAAGGTAACATGAAAACTTAAGATAAAGATATTATGGATGTCTGGAGTAATTACTTTAAAAGATTGCTAAATGAAACAAGCAGTGTCAGCACAATGGTAGAAAACAACCAACAGGAATATAGTTAGGAATATACATCTATACTTGAAGTACAAAAAAAGTCATCAAAAACCAGAAATGTGGAAAGGAAGCTGGAATAGATGAAATTCAACCAAATATGCTCAAATATAGAGGTATAAAAGTTTTACAATGGCTACACTTGAATCCAGCTTGTTCTTCTTGCTGAAAAACAAGCTGGATTCAGGCCAAATAGAGGTTATCAGGATCAGATTTTCACTTAAGACAAACAGTTGAGAAATCTTGAGATCATAACAAGGATTTGTTACTTCAAATTAACACGAAAAAAAAAAAAAGTAATACTATTTATTTAAGGCCATATATTTCAGCCTGAATATTACAAGCTATTGTCGCCACCGATGATAGCCTGTAATATTCAGGCTGAAATAGATGGCCTTAAATAAATAGTATTACTTATTTTTATTTTTTTTTTTTAGTTAATTGCAAAGTAGAACATGAACAATGAATTAATTTAAAAAAGTAAGAACTAAGTAAGAAATACTACAATATTAATCATCATCATCATCAAATTCCTGCCATGTACCCTCAAGGGGTGTACAGGATATGACAGTACTACGTGAAAAAATTGCATCATTACTAACTTCCTATCTACAATTTTCTTCCAAATCATTCTGTTACTTGTCAAGACTCCAACATTATCAGATCTTATATTTCTATCGTCTATGGCACTTTGTACCGTATCAATCCACCTATATCTTGGTCTTCCTCTGGGTCGTTTTCCTGCCAACCAGAGAACACTTGTTTTGCTAATCTTTCCTCTCCCATTCCATTTAAGCGACCATACCACCTGAGATTAGCTCTGCTAACGCATTCCTGGATGCTGACAATGTCAAGTTCTTTCCTAATGTCCTCATTTTTAATATGATATTGCCATTGACGCCATCTGTTCATGCCTCTAATCTTTCTCAGGACTCTCATATCTGCGGACTCTAGTCTTTGGTCAAGTGTTTTACTTCTAATCCAGCATTCAGATCAATAAGTTAAAACTGGTTTGAACACTGTCTTGTATACAGCTAATTTAGTGTTCCGACTAATTTCTCTCTTATTCCATATGAATTTATTCAATTGACTTCCCACCATTCCAGCTTTGCTGAATCTGTTATCTGTTTCTATATTTAATTTACCATCTTCAGTAAAAATCGTGCCTAATTGCTGAAATGTTTTACTTCTTTCACAGGTTCTCCATTCACAACACAGTTCACATTTTCAATGATTCTGCCTATTATCATTGTCTTTGTCTTTTTATTGCTGACCTTCATACCATATCTATTACAACAGCTATTCAATTTAGTCAGAGAATCTTGCAAACTTGTAGCGGATTTATTTCATCATCATCATCATCATCAAATTCCTGCCATGTACCCTCAAGGGGATGTACAGGATATGACAGTACTACATGAAAAAATTACATCATTACTAACTTCCTATCTACAATTTTCCTCCAAATCAGTCTGTTACTTATCAAGACTCCAACATTATCAGATCTTATATTTCTATCGTCTAAGGCACTTTGTACCGTATCAATCCACCTATATCTTGGTCTTCCTCTGGGTCGTTTTCCTGCCAACCTGGCAGAGAACACTTGTTTTGCTAATCTTTCCTCTCCCATTCTATTTAAGTGACCATACCATCTGAGATTAGCTCTGCTAACGCATTCCTGGATGCTGACAATGTCAAGTTCTTTCCTAATATCCTCATTTTTAATATGATATTGCCATTGATGCCATCTGTTCACGCCTCTAATCTTTCTCAGGACTCTCATATCTGCGGTCTCTAGTCTTTGGTCAAGTGTTTTACTTCTGACCCAGCTCTCAGATCCACAAGTTAAAATTGGTTTGAACACAGTCTTGTATACAGCTAATTTAGTGTTCCGACTAATTTCTTTCTTATTCCATATGAATTTATTCAATTGACTTCCCACGATACCAGCTTTGCTGATTCTGTTGTCTATTTCTATATTTAGTTTACCATCTTAAGTAAAAATTGTGCCTAAGTAGCTGAAATGTTTTACTTGTTCCACAGGTTCTCCATTCACAACACAGTTGACATTTTCAATGATTCTGCCTATTTTCATTGTCTTTGTCTTTTTATTGCTGACCTTCATACCATATCTATTACAACAGCTATTCAATTTAGTCAGAGAATCTTGCAGACTTGTAGCAGATTTATTTAGAAGTATAACATCATCCGCATAAAGCAAAGAGCTGACATTAACATCTCCAATTTTGATATCGGGTTTAATACCACATTCCTTCATAATGTGATCCATATAGATAATGAATAACAGAGGGGATAATCTACATCCTTGTCTCACACCAGATTTAACATTAAACCATCTTCCTGTACTTCCTTCAATTCTAACTGCTGACTCACAACTCAAATAAAGACTAAGTATTGCTTGATATAATGGTTGACACCATATAACTGCAGCGTATTGAATAGCTTCTCTCTTGGCACCTTGTCATATGCCTTTTCCAAATCGACAAAACTTAAATACAGATCTTTGTTATATTCCCATGCTTTCTCGACTATTTGTCGTAAAGTGAAGATCTGATCCTGACAGCCTCTATTGGGCCTGAATCCAGCTTGTTCTTCACCAAGCTTTTCTTCCACAATTCTTCTCAACCGTTTCTCAAGTATACTTGCATAGATCTTGCCAGGAACACTCAGTAGGGAAATACCTCTGTAATTCTCACATTCAGTCTTATTTCCCTTTTTATATATGGGTACTATGAGAGCTCTACTCCAATCATCGGGAATTCGTCCCTCTGTCCAGGCTTTCTGAACTATGCAGTGCAGCCACTGTAAGACTCTTATACTACCATACTTCAGCATTTCTGGTCGAATATCATCTACTCCTGCTGCCTTTCCACATTTCAAGCCTTTGATGGCTTTTTCTACTTCAAGTATGGATATGTATTCCTGACTGCATGCCTGGTCAGTGTTTTTTATGAGTGTGCTGTCATCACTGCTTGTTTCATTTAGCAGTTTTTCAAAGTAATTACTCCATACTTCAAGGATATCTTTTTCTCCTGTTTTCATTTCACCTTTATCATCTCTAATTCCTTTTACAGCACTCTTTCCTCCATTCCTAAGCTTCTTCAACAACCTCCAGAATATTTTGCCACCTTCTTGATATTTATTTTCTATATTCTTGCCAAAGTCCTCCCATGACTTTTGTTTAGCTAGTTTTACACACTGTTTAGCTTTCTTACATTTGTCTCTGTATTCTGTAAGAGTAAAAGCTGACTTATTTGCCAGGAACTTTTGATATGCTTTCTTCTTTTCCTTCACTGCCTCTTTAACTTCCTGTGTCCACCAGGGAGTTCTGATTTTTTTATCTTTGCACACAACCTCACCACATGCCTCTCTGGCAGAATCAATCAATGTTTCCTTCAGAGTTTACCACTGAATCTCCAAGGTTTGATTCCTGTTCTCAAACTCTTTCATTTTCTTTTCAATAATATTTCTGTATTTTAGTCTACAGTTCACACATGAGAGCTGCTCAACTTTTATTCGCTTTAAAACTTTCTCACATGTTATTCTTTTCAATATGAAATTCAATTTTATCCTGCTCAAGACTAAATACTGATCACTTCCAATTTCAAATCCTCTGTACACTCTGGTGTCCTGCACCAGGGAGAAAACATCACTATCAACAATAACATAGTCAATGAGACTTTTCTTATTCCTAGCCTCTTCTCTCCATGTGAATTTGTGCACATTTTTATGTTGGAACATGGTGTTAGTAATAACCAGTCCATGTCCTGAGCAGAAATCGAACAGATATTTGCCATTATTATTAGCTTTGCTCTTTTCTCCAAATTTTCCCAAAATATTTTTGTATGTCTCACAATCATTTCCTACTCTACTATTTAGATCCCCAACAAGGACCAACTTTTCCTTTTTCATTGTGTCAGTTGCTTTTTCTAAAGCCTCAAAAAATTCCTCCGCTTCTACCTTAGTAGAACCTTCTGTGGGACCATAGGCACAAATAAGTCTCATTGTCCAGTTCCCCATTCGCGGATTTATTTAGAAGTATAAAATCATCCGCATAAAGCAAAGAGCTGACATTAACATCTCCAATTTTGATATCGTGTTTAATACCACTTTCCTTCATAATGTGATCCATATAGATAATGAATAACAGAGGGGATAATGTACATCCTTGTCTCACACCAGATTTAACATTAAACCATCTTCCTGTACTTCCTTTAATTCTAACTGCTGACTTACAACTCAAATAAAGACTAAGTATTGCTTGATATAATGCCCCATTGACACCATATAACTGCAGCGTATTGAATAGCTTCTCTCTTGGCACCTTGTCATATGCCTTTTCCAGATCGACAAAACTTAAATACAGATCTTTGTCATATTCCCATGCTTTCTCGACTATTTGTCGAAAAGTGAAGATCTGATCCTGACAGCCTCTATTTGGCCTGAATCCAGCTTGTTCTTCACCAAGCTTTTCTTCCACAATTCTTCTCAACCGTTTCTCAAGTATACTTGCATAGATCTTGCCAGGAACACTCAGTAAGGAAATACCTCTGTAATTCTCACATTCAGTTTTATTTCCCTTTTTATATATGGGTACTATGAGAGCTCTACTCCAATCATCGGGAATTCGTCCCTCTGTCCAGGCTTTCTGAACTATGCAGTGCAGCCACTGTAAGACTTTTATACCATCATACTTCAGCATTTCTGGTCGAATATCATCTACTCCTGCTGCCTTTCCAAATTTCAAGCCTTTGATGGCTTTTTTCTACTACAAGTATGGATATGTATTCCTGACTGCATGCATGGTCAGTGTTTTTTATCACTGTGCTGTCATCACTGCTTGTTTCATTTAGCAGTTTTTCAAGGTAATTACTCCATACTTCAAGGATATCTTTTTCTCCTGTTTTCATGTCACCTTTATCATCTCTAACTCCTTTTACAGCACTCTTTCCTCCATTCCTAAGTTTCTTCAACAACCTCCAGAATATTTTGACACCTTCTTGATATTTATTTTCTATATTCTTGCCAAAGTCCTCCCATGACTTTTGTTTAGCTAGTTTTACACACTGTTTAGCACTTTCATTGGTCTCTGTATTCTGTAAGAGTAAAAGCTGGCTTATTTGCAAGGATAAAAAAATCAGAACTCCCTGGTGGTCACAGGAAGTTAAAGAGGCAGTGAAGGAAAAGAAGAAAGCATATCAAAACTTCCTGGGTCCACCAGGGAGTTCTGATTTTTTTTATCCTTGCACGCAACCTCACCACATGCCTCTCTGGCAGAATCAATCAATGTTTTCTTCAGAGTTTGCCACCGAATCTCCAAGGTTTGATTCCTGTTCTCAAACTCTTTCATTTTCTTTTCAATAATCTTTCTGTATTTTAGTCTACAGTTCACACATGAGAGCTGCTCAACTTTTATTCGCTTTAAAACTTTCTTACATGTTATTCTTTTCAATATGAAATTCAATTTTATCCTGCTCAAGACTAAATACTGATCACTTCGAATTTCATATCCTCTGTACACTCTGGTGTCCTGCACCAGGTAGAAAACATCACTATCAACAATAACATAGTCAATGAGATTTTTCTTATTCCTTGCCTCTTCTCCCCATGTGAATTTGTGAACATTTTTATGTTGGAACATGTTGTTAGTAATAACCAGTCCATGTCGTGAGCAGAAATCCAACAGATATTTGCCATTATTATTAGCTTTGCTCTTTTCTCCAAATTTTCCCAAAATATTTTTGTATGTCTCACAATCATTTCCTACTCTGCTATTTAGATCCCCAACAAGGACCAACTTTTCATTTTTCATTGTGTCAGTTGCTTTTTCTAAAGCCTCAAAAAATTCCTCCACTTCTACCTTAGTAGAACCTTCTGTGGGACCATAGGCACAAATAAGTCTCATTGTTCAGTTCCCCATTCTCATATTTGCCCACATTACTCTACTTGAGACTGACTGCCATTCAAGAAGATTAGCCTCTTATTTTGTGTTGAATACTATGGCTATGCCTTCTTTTCCTTGATTGTCATTGCCTGAATACAATATTTTGTATTTATTGCTCAGAAAGATCTCACCAGTTTTGGTCTTTTTTGTTTCAGTCACCCCTATTATGTCGATCTGGTACTTATCTAATTCCTCAGCTAGCTCCAATATTATTCATTATTAATATTAATCATTAATTAGCTATTTAAAAAAAAATTATTGATGTGCGATTTTTTTATCGATTAAAAAATAACTTTCCCATAACTAACAGAGAGGCAGTCTTTCTGATTTAAAATTTGAACAGTGAAGGTCTCAGTTAATTTGAAAAAAACCTCTGAGGCACAAGTATCTCTTAAACAATAATAACGATTTGTATTTAAGGTTCATAGATCTGGAAAAGGCATATAAGAGCTGCCAAGAGGAAAGCTCTTCAAAATGCTAGTTATCTGGTATAAATGGGATATTATATCAAGTCTATTTAAGCTGTAAGTCAGCAGTGAGAATTGAAGGAAGTAACAAGGAGATGGTTTGATGTTAAATCAGGTGTGCACCAAGAGTGCACGTTATACTACACCATCATTCATTATCTATATGGATCACATTATGAAGAAAAGTGATATTAAATATATCAATATAGTAGAATCTGCTTATTGTGATTGCAGATAATATTATCAATCAGCTATTGTTATCAAAATCAGTTGGTCCCAAAATACACCATTTAAAATGAATTAAAAATAATTAATCTATTATAATCAAAGTTCTGGTTATTGTTATCAAAATCCTGAATGTTTAGCCTCTTGATCTCAGAATTAAGAACTTTTAAGGGTTAATCAAGAGAAATGTTGAAATCTGACTTTTGTCTTCTGTGTTAATCTTCTTTTAATCATATTCTTCTGTAAATCTTAAATCTTCCAAGCAAACGTAGGTGGGTATAAATAAATTCAAATTGTGATTTTGAGTTTATTTTCGTGCTCTCTTTCAGTAAGTGAATTTAACTTTAAGTGCTCATTAAAACAGCCCTCAGTAATATGCAGAAGCAAGTAAAAAAATGTAAAAATTTATCTTTTCAAGAAAAACAAAGAATTTTGGAATGCTATAAGTTGCCCAAAATGAGTCAGCATAGTGCAGCTGTACATTTAAAAATTTCACAACCATTCTTGAGTAAGATCTTAAAAACCAAATTAAGCAGCGAAACTTCAGCTCTTATTAATGAGAACATGGATTGGAAGAGAGCCTGATCTAGTGAGGATACTCAAGTTGAATCAACATTAAATATTTCGTTTAGTAATGGTCGTGAAAGGAATGCTTCAATTAATGGGCCCTTGATGCATCAAAAAGCAAAGCTCTTGCAAAAACAATGAGCAAAGAAAATTTTACTGCAACTGATGGATGGTTTAACATGTGGAAAAAGCAAGAGATTATTGTGTACAAGTGTAATCATGGTGAAGAAAAAAGTGCTGATTTTTTTATCAGCTGATGCGTGGATTAAGATTGAGTGGCCAAAAATTATTGCTGAATATTCTCCTGAGGATATTTACAATTATTCCCTCATTATTCAATCTGTTATTCATTATCTATGTGGATCACATTATGAAGGAAAGTGGTATTAAACATGATATCAGAATTGGAGATGTTAATGTCAGCTCTTTCCTTTATGCAGACGATGTTATACTTCTAAATAAGTCCGCTACAAGTTTGCAAGATTTCCTGACTAAATTGAATAACTGTTGTAATAGATATGGTATGAAGGTCAGCAATAAAAAGACAAAGACAATGAAAATAGGAAGAATTGTTGAAAATGTCAACTGTATTTTGAATGGGAAACCTGTGGAACAAGTAAAACATTTCAGCTACTTAGGCACAATTTTTAGTGAAGATGGTAAATTAAATATGGAAATAGATAACAGAATCAACAAAGCTGGTATGGAAGGAAGTCAATTGAATAAATTCATATGGAATAAGAGAGAAATTAGTCGGAACACTAAATTAGCTGTATACAAGACAGTGTTCAAACCAGTTTTAACTTATGGATCTGAGAGCTATGTCAGAAGTAAAACACTTGACCAAAGACTAGAGGACCATAGATATGAGAGTCCTGAGAAAGATTAGGGGCATGAACAGATGGCATCAGTGGCAATATCATATTAAAAACGAAGGCATTAGGAAAGAACTGGACATTGTCAGCATCCAGGAATCCGTTAGCAGAGCTAATCTCAGGTGGTATGGCCACTTGAACAGAATGGGCAAGGAAAGATTAGCAAAACAAGTGTTCTCTGCCAGGTTGGCAGGAAAACGACCCAAAGGAAAAACCAAGATATAGGTGGATTGATACGGTACAAAGTGCCTTAGACGATAGAAATATTAAGATCTGATAATGTTGGAGTCTTGACAAGTAACAGACTGATTTCGAGGAAAATTGTAGACAGGAAGTTAGTAATGATGTAAATTTTTCATGTAGTACTATCATATCCTGTACACCCCTTGAGGGTACATGCCAGGAATTTGATGATGATGGATATTTACAATGCAGACAAAACAGGATACTATTTTCGTGCAATGCCCGAGCATACTTATTTGTTTAAAAATGAAAGTACTAAAGGAGTTAAATCTTCAAAAGAGCGAGTGACAGTTCTTTGTTGTGCTAATAGAGTGTCATAATGAATTTCATACAAGAGAATAACTTGCTTTGAAATAAATTTGATGTGCTAAAAGTTTCTTTAATCCTGGCAAAAGTGGAAATAATAATCTTGCAAATGTTGTCCAAAAATTTTTTAAAGAAAAAATATCTGGCCAGTATCTTATCATGTTACAAATAAAGTTTTCCTAGTCTGTTGGTCTACTTGGATATAATATCTTTTTGAAGGAGTTTAATAGCTTTATTAAAACACATTTTAATATTAATTTTATTTTAATATGTTTATTCAAACTGAATAATGCAGTTATTCTTTATTAAGAGATAACGTATTAAAATCCTTCACAGCGTTATCATATCCAAGACAACATTTGTGAGATAGGAAATATAAGTATGAAGTGTTTGTACCTAAAGGAATAAAGTGAATTGGCATAAACAATTTATGCTTTGCAATATGATAATTTTTTAAAGTCTTTTTTAATACTACTTTTTAACATCTTTCTTAGTTGGCAGAGTTAAACCTGTTTATAAAAGCTGTACAACAATATTACACATCATGGTAGCTTTATGGTAAAAATTTTAAATAGATGTCTCACCTTGTCTAATTCTTCATTACAATTAAAAAGCTCCTGAGATCCACCAGGCTGTGAATTTTCCTCAACTGCAGATGTAACTGGACTTAGAGAAGGCATATCTAAAGGCTGAAGCTTCCATTTCTCCTTTGGTTTAATTTGCAACTATTAAATAAAATGGCTTGTCAGATATATTTTAAACACTATTAAATTATTTCAGGAAATTACAACTTATACTAAATATTAATTAAAATAAAACTGTAATCAATACTTCCTATATTTTGACAATGTTATATTACCATCTTCATGAGAACATAAAACTATGATATGTGCACACAGGCACTAACAACGAGCAAATGTAGCTGAAGAGAGCAACTAACGTTGTTCATAGAGTCCTAAAGGCGCCCCTAGTAGGCTAAATTGGGTTGTCTTGGCTGTTGGGCTGATGTTCTCATGATGCAAGCTTCCCAAATTTGGGGCAGTCTCATGTACCCAAATTTATTGAGGTTTGGGAAGTTTTTTTGAACTGATTCCATGAACAATCTTTTGTATTTATATTTGCTGTAGTGTAGTAAAGTGGCTTTCCTCCATCGTATTCTGTGGCAGGTATGCAAAGCATGGTCTGCAAGCCTAGAATGGCTGTTGGTGAAACCGGATGTAGTCTTTGTGTTTGGATATTCTGATATTAGCTGTCCTGCCTGTTTGACCATAGTAGGACAGTTTACAGCTGAAAGGGACCTGGTATACTCCAGGTAGATCTAGGGGAAGTGGCTGGTCTTTGGTGGAGTGGATAAAGGATGCCGATTTCTTATATGGTTTATAACAGATCATCAGGTCATTTTTTTTAGGATTATTTTTTTAACTTTTCAGAGGTTCAAGGATGTAAGGAATGGTGATAGATTTAGTGTAATCTTTGTTATGGGGGGGGGGGGTAAACTGGTTTTAATATTTCTGGATTTTTTGGGGGGGTTTGTAGCCATTGGCTAAGAACGTGTTAAGGATTGGTTCAGTTCAGTGGTTAGAACATTTGCATCCGAAGGGTTTTTATAACCCCATATTGTTGGGGGGGGGGGTGACTGTTGGTGAATGTATCTATATGAGTTGGTTTTCTGTAAACACAGAAAGACAAGAATCCATCAGGCTGGAGTGTAATCAGAGTATCTAGGAAAGGAAGACTGTTGTTTTTTTTTCTTTTCTGAGGTGAACTGAATTCTGGGAGTGTTGGTTGTTTAAGTGTATTAAGAAGATGTGGAGTGTATCTGAGCTATGTGGCCAAATGGCAAACACATCATCCATGTAGTGGAGCTAAACAGTGGATTTTTGTAGGGCTGAGTTTAAGGCTTTTTCTTCAAAAGTTTCCATAAAGAAGTTGGTTAGGGGTGGGAAAGAGTGGTGAACCCATGCCTGTCCCCTCTATCTGTTTTGTAGAATTTTCCATGCCAAACGAAATAGCCTGAGTTCATTGTGAACTGAAATAGGGCTGAGATACTGGGAGGAAATTTGTCTTCAATGAGCTTTAAAGTATCTTTAAGTGGGACATTCGTGAATAGGGAGGAGACATGAAAACTGACCATTATGTCAGTGTATTGGAGTGAGAGGTTTTCTACACTGGCTTTGAAGTGGGCTGAGTTTTTTTATGTGTGATGGTGTGTTGCCAGTATAATGTGTGAGTGCTTTGGCTAATATGTATGTGGAGGAATGGACTACCAAAAATCCACAATGGGACGTAATGGCACATTCTGTTTATGGATTTTTGGTAGTCCACATATACTCTTGGGATCTAGAGTTAAAAGGCTTTAGTTTATTAGTAACTTCCACAGGCCAAGAAGTAACCTTCGGCAATGTAACATTGCCGAAATGTAAGAAGTATGGATTAAAGTTTTGTTTTAATTAATATTTAGTATACATTGTAATTTCCTGAAATAATTTAATAGTCATGTGTCACCAATGTATAAGCTTATCTACAAGAAATATTTTAAAGACTGATTTCTGAAAGTATGTGTATAAGCTGATTAAATAAGTATTAAAAAGCAGTGCTTAAATATTGAGCTATTTTTGCTTTTTAATGATAACTGTTGTAACATGAAGACAATTATGTTGTAGTGCGAAAAGAAGTATTAACAGAATGCAAGTCATTGCAATGGGTAAATTCCAATAAAGAGAGGAGGAAAAAATGAAAGACACAAATAGAAGTAATAATTCTAGACATGAACTTGTGGCTCCTAATACGATGCAACTTAAAGATGAATATAATTTCACATGCAGAGAATATAAAAGCAATAAGAAGTATTAAATTAGTTACAATACTGTGATAGCACTATCTCCATCATGGTCCAGGATATGAAAGCCAACAGAGTGTTTGAAATAGATAGTAGCATTCAAGTTTTTAAGCTGGGTAAAAATGATAGCACTAAAAGTATAAATGCTTACATAAGTTTTAAAAACAATTATTGATGAAGGACATATTAAAAGTTAGCAAGCAGTGAAGTGATGCATATGTATACATATACCTATGTGCATAAAAAAATTGAATTTTTTTATGGACATAGGTATATGTATACTACTCGAAAAGAAGTCAATGGACATCCCTATGAGCAAGGTGCATTGTGCCAGGGAACATGTTTGCAGCCAATATAAATCGGAGGAACACGATGCACCTAAGTCAGTACAACTGTGTCCGAGTGAAATGGCTGTGAGAAGGGAACTGACAGTTTGAAAGAGGCATTGTGATAGGATGTCATGTTGCAGGCCTATCTGTTTGGCAAGACAAATTGGGCCATCCCATGAAGTCAACTGCAAGTGCTACCTGCAGTGGACAACCAACCACATTCACTGAATGTGACCATAGGGTGCTACAAAAGAAAAATATATAAAGATCACCATTTCTTGGCTACCACAATGAATTCGGAGCTGGGCATCGACTGGAACACAAATCTGCACAAAAACATTCAGAACCAAGGCTTACAACAGGGGGTTTCCATGGCAGTGCCATAATAGGAAGCTTGACATTACCCGAACCAACATGCAGAATTGTGTTCAGGCGCAAAAAGTATGTACACTAGGACATGGAAGCCTGAAAAGCTGTGTTATGAAGCGATGAATAACACTACTCCCTCTACTGAGCAGATGGACAGGTGTATGGTGGATATGAACATCTGTTACTAGAGTGCATAACTTCAACTATAAAATTTGGAGGCAGTGGTATGATGGTATGGTCCTGTTTATCCTGGTTTAGCCCTTGGACCTCTATTTGTGGTGCCATGAACATTAGTATCTGTGGCATTTCTATGGAACACCATAGAAAGTTGTTCCATAGTATTTCATAAGTGATATAAGAATGATATGGAGTTTGTGGATGTGTGGAATGAGTATGATGGATGAAAAAACTTATACAAGGTGGATGGTTAACACACTTGAATGGATTTGATGTTCAGGGTCATCTGGACCAGCAGGCACATGAACAGTACAAAGCGAAGGACAGAAGGGTGAAAAGTACGGTAAGGAAGGCAAAATCAGAGTATGATATGCAATTAGTGGCGATGGCCAAAGATAATCATAGAGGGTTCATTCGATATGTAGCAAGTAAAAGGGAGATACAGAAGGTTGAGGTTTTAATTATTATGAAAAAAAAAACGAAGTCTTTCACATAGAAAGAAAAATGAAGTTCTAAATCTTAAAGGACATAAAAGGAGAGAAGAAAGTGAAAATGACTGGCTTACATTATAACTTTTAGAGAGAACAGGAAATTAAAGTTGCACCTATTTTGGCGATTTTAACATTTAGTTCAATATTCGAATTAAGCATTTCATACCCAGAAGTTTTATTTCCAGCTCTTTGAAAATAAAACTACTCTAATGAATTTTTTGGCAGCAACTGTGACTAAATAACTTGAATAAGATGATTTTTTCATCAGCCTCTATATACAAGTTGCCCAATCATGAAGTTACTTCATGCGTAAACTTTGTTTGCTTATGCTTGGATAAAACCATGAATATAATTTTCTTGGCAGATTTAATTTATAATATAACAAAGTGGAAAAACTTTCAACAAATTATATAAGCAAAATGCTCATGCAGCATTTATGATAGCAGTTGCAAAATGCATTACAGTAATCTAATCTACCATTTATCCTACCATATTAGGAAGGCAATTTGCAATTCTAATTGAAGTGTCAGATAACTGAAGAATAGTACCATGATGCTATATAAGAAGTCAGATGATAAGCAAAGGTCAGTTCATTGAAGGGTCATTATTTTGAAGGTTGGATAAATGGTAAATTTCTGTATATTCTTAATTAGGACCATAGCTTTGCTGAAACAAAGCCTAAAACATTCTAAATCAATTATAATAGATGAGAAATTACATTTCTTGTTTAAATCCTTTAACCAAGTATAAGTAAACAAGTTTGCAAGTGAAGTATCTTCACAACTATGCTACTTCGATATATACAGAGAATGCAGACTTCACACCAAGTGCTTAAATATCCCATAATGCAGTGCACACTTCCTTTTGGATGTGTATACTGCTAACATTGCAGGAAGGCTAAGTGTATACAGAGGCTGATGACTTCAAAGTAAATGGCTTTAGAATCCATTAATGGATTGCACATTTCCCTTTTAGATGTGCATAATGCTATGCATATTAGAATAGATCACTACCCAAACTCATTTCAACTTTACAGGAATCACATCAATGGGAGTTATACCTAGAAATGTATGAGGTTAAATCAATGATGAAGTCATGTTTTCCCATATACAAGTACTAAAATGGCATATCACCATATTTTTAAAATATTCTGGCTCAGACTCAGGGATAGCTGTAGAATGTTTTTATGCTTGGTTACAAAGAGAATTATAACAGACAAGACTTAGTCTTGTTTAAATCTCTGCCTATATTTCATCAGTTACCACTGATGAGATATAGGCAGAGATAAAAGTCAAAATCAGTCTGAGTAGCGACTTCCTATAATGCATAACAATATACACTTCTGAAAGGAAGAGTGTGGTACATTATTACAAGTAGCCTAGTTGCAAAGGTAATTTACATACAAATCTTGTTTGCTTACACTAAGTTAAAAGATTAAAACAAGAATATAATTTTTTGTCATTCATTATTATTAAACCTCTGGGTAGGTAAGACCTCATTGAGGGAAGCCACACATCACTAACACCAGCTGTCATATCTTCTCTTAAACTGATTAACATTAGATGCACTCACTACTTCATCAGACACTTTTCCACTTACTTAACAGTTCTATGAGAAAAAAAATGTAGCTCTTACCCCTTTCTTAACTGCACACAAAATTAACTTCCAGGGATACTCTTTTGTCCTCTCTCCACCTTCAATATAATGAAAAATTTTATCAACTGATATCCTATAATGCCCTCTCAAAAGTTTATAGACCTCTATCATACCATCCCTCTTTCTTCTGTCTACCAGTGTCTACAGTCCTCATATTCTCAATCTATCCTCAATCTACATTCCATAATCCCAATATCATCTATGTAACTCTTCTTTTTCACAGTTTCTTTACCCCCTTCAATCCCAGGAGATCAAATCTGTATACATCAATGTAGGTGCAGTCATATTAAGGCCTTGTAAAGAGGCAAAATGACTTCTATATCTTTACATGAATCTTCATTTCAACATCACAATTATCTTCCGAGTTGTATTTGCAATTTTTATTATTTGACCTTTGAACTTCTACTTTCTATCTTCCATAACTTCAAGATCTCCAGCCTCATCAGCTACTCCAAGCATAATTCAGCCAATGTAACATGCTGTTGGATATTTCATCATGCCAAAGGGCATAACTTTACACAAACATTGAATGGACAGCTGCCATTGTTTGACCACACTTCCAGCCTATTGAAATCACCCAGTAAATGCTGTATATCAGTAGCATTGCATCTCTGATTGCTCTGCCTATCTTTGCATTATCAGCAAACAATTGAAGCTCTCCTGTCAGGCTCTTCCCAATATTATTTATGTATACATTAAACAATAATGTTCCAAGGATTGATCCCTAAGCCACATCACTGGTCACCATAAACCTGGGGATTCATGTCCTTCATATGCAACTTTCTAATACTTGTGTGTTAATACTTATCCAAGCCAATAGTTTATATTCTGATCCCATTTTCTCTAGTTTATCCAACATCCTTTCATGCAATATCGTATTAAATGCTTTAGCAAAGTACAACAGCATCATAGTGTATCTGTAAAAATTCGATGCAGCGTAAATTTCCTTTTTTATTGCATCGACTTTTACAAGGGGTCACATCCAAAAGAATTCACAAAAAGTAAACTTGTAAAATTTTTATGTAAATAATACTAACAGCCCATATATTGAAACTCAGAGGAATTAACATGCAAAATTGTATAAATAGAAGATGTATGAATATGTTAAAGGTATTGTAATTTTCTATGCAAGTAATACCAAAAGCCTATGTATAAAAACCCAGAGGAATTAACATGCTAAATAGAATAAAACAGAAAATGTCTTAAAATAGAATTTCAAGGGCAATACTTTAGAATTCGGAAATGTATTTGATGTTAGTAATTTGTATAGAGGAAACCTATTGTATTCAAAGCCAGTCCAATACCGCCTTCAAGGTCAATAGCATAAAAGGATTAAATGCACTCTTCAGGAAGAGCTAGAAGTCAGCGCTTTCAAGAAGGTTAAGAGTTTGCGCATGAAAGTACAGGGGTCGCAGACCTTAATTCAAAGTTTGTGTGGGAATATTTGGGGGTCCCAAACCTTTGCGCAGGGTCCCACGGAGAACCAAATATAAGGATCATAGAAAAGAGATCGAGAGGGACATTCGAGCATTGGCAGAGTTGACGCTAGGAGAAAAAGAGGAGGGAGTCGATTCATGGACTACATCGAATCCAGATGAGGTCGTGGAGGGAAAACCGGAGGCAAAAACCTACAGGGCGAATAGCAGCCCAGGACCAGGATGACGAAGCTTGATCGTAAGACCGTACGTCCGAATATCTATAACATCGAAAAATCGCGCTCCAGCCCCCGCATGCCACACCAGAGAACACGGTATCCATGAAACCTCTAAAGTGAAAGCCCGAGACCTGACATAGATAGGAATCCAGGGAATCTGTGAAGGAAGTACGAACAAGTGCACTATACTGTTGAAGGAGTCATGCGAGTTCATTTTCGTTGTAAATTTTCTTATATTGTGAAGGACTGTTTAAAGGGACTGATAATTTTATAGAATTACTATATATAGTAGAATGAAAATTTGTTTGCACAGAGAGAAGTTGTTTTAAAGTAACTTTGTCTATTGTAAGAGACTGTTTTAGAAGAAATGATAAGATTATAGAATTACTATATATAGTGTTATGAGAAGTAAGTTGCATAAGGAGAATTATATATTGAGTGAAGACTGGAATTTGTGGTTACAGTTAATCAAGGCATGATAACTCCTAAATTGTAAATGGGCTGATAGTTATTTAATTTAATTGCTTAATTATTTTTATCACTGGTATTTTGTTGCATACTTAAGAAAATGTCCTAAAGAAAGTTTCCTCAAAAGTGTTTAACCTAGAGAGTAGTAACAAATAGCATTTCATAAGGTATAATTTGTATGATGTTTCAGTATAAATAAACATGTTTGTTTTATTTACAAAGTGTGCCACTTGATCTTTTATGCAATACACTGTTCTAAATAAACACGATCCTGTGAGCAGGGAGCTTAAAATTAGGTACAAATTAAAGTTAAGAGTTAGCCACAACTGTGAATAAATATTGAGAATGGCCTTAGTATAGGAAGTGAACTTTACTGGACGTATTGATATTTCTTGCTGCAAGGAGACCTGTAGTAGCACAGTCTTTAATCTAAACAAATTTCTAGAGATCGCCAGTATAAGGAAGGAATACTGAAGGTAGAGCAAAAGAGATGAACGTTAACAGAGTACATGAAAAGAAAAGATAAAGTTAAAAGGAGGCTTAAATAAGTTTAATGAAAGAATAAAGAAATAAAAGTAAGGTATAATAATAATAAATCAGAGTATACAAGTAGATACAGTAGAGGTTACAAAGATGCAAGGTATAATAATATTAATATATAGAGAACAATAACCTAATATTACAACGAGCGCCAAAATAAACAATAAACAAAGAATACAGATTATATATCCATTCCCTTTATCCAACTCAGCCAAAACATTATTATAAAATATGAGCAAATCGCTAAAACATGTCCTCCCTTTAGTAAACTCATGCTGTTCCCTGTAAAATATAGCTTGTTTGCCCACCTGCTTCTGTATGCGAGTTTTTACTAACTTCTCTAAAATCTTTACAATCACTCCAGATATACTGTTAGATAGATAATTAGACACATCTCTGCATCACCTTTGTACAATGGGATTTTCATACATTCTTTCCATTCCTGTGGAATCTTTTCTGAGTTAAAAATTAAATCATACAAGCATGTCAAGGGCTTGCCAGTTCAGCTGAACATTCCTTTGGCATATGTGCTGATATCCCATCTTTCCCTATTGCTGAATTCTTATCCAGGTTATATAATAGCACTAGAATCTCCTTCTCATGCATCTCTACCTCTTCATCCAATGTAGTGGCAATACTGTGCACTATGTTATATACACCACAGTTGATTATAATTTACTTTGCAACCAAAGGACTTTATATAATACATTCTGTATGAAATCTTAAGTTCTGTTAATATATCCAGCTTTACTTTAAATGCAAAAGCATAAACTAAATAATATAATAATAGCTCAAGTTAACTGACTATGAATGATGAATTACATAATGAAATAAAGAATTTAATATAACTCAGTAATATTTCATGATAAGAATCTCATCACATCATCAGAGTAAAACATACAACAAGCTACATAAAACAAGAAAGAACTCAACAAAAGTTACAAAATTTTTCTGTTCTTCTGGTTAGTGATGTGTACTACAAGGGTTGTGGGGACAAAGAACTAAGTCATCAATAATTGTAAGCAAACAGCCTAAAAGCAAAGGAGAGCACAGCTACTTACAAGACATAAGGTGTAAGGTATAAAACAAGTGTAACAATAAAATTACTGCATTCAAATTTACCGCTTAAGATATTTGCATCTAGAAATTTCATAGTCATATACAAGAAAAACTTTATTTGCATACATGAACTTGGGAGTATCTGTATATAAATACAACCATATATACAGTAATCCCTCGATTAATGCGCCCCCGATTTGTGCGTTTTACTAGTACGTCATTTTTTTTTCCATATCCAAATTCAATTAGTGCGCCTATATACATCTTAAAAATAAATATTACAAATTTTAAAACTTTTCGATCTATACATTTCTTATGGCTAAATATTTTAAAAAATCACTCACCAGAATGAAATAATTTAGTTACCGATTTAAAACATTTTACTACACTACTTCTACGTACACTATGTTCCAAATTTTTACTGCCAAAATTTATGTCGTCTGCTATAGTACGCCCACAGATTCGAGACCCTTCGACACTTCTGCGCATGTCACAAAAAGGAGAATACATTCCGATAATACAGTAATCAATCTGTCTTCTGGGATGAGTTGTTTATTATTACACATTGGAAAATTAATTTCTCTTTTATGATCATTGTAGTTTTTAAAGTGGTAACTATTTTGCTTGTATAACTGTTGGGAAATTTTATCTATAAAGCACGTGATTTCACGTGTTGGCAACCAATTCGTACGTCCTTCATATCTTTCTCCCCTTCAATGATAACGTCCAAGAGTTAATTAAACCTCATTCTGAAGAATTGAGTGATTCCGACCTGCTAAATTTAGATGCACAGCAGGAAGATCCCGAAGAATATGAAGAAAATTTAACCAATGATAGTCAGCCAAAAAAGATTTCACAGAAACAATTTGAAAATATTTTTCATACAATCGAAGTTTTTAAGCAGCAATGCTTAGAGGCTGACCCTGATGAAACGAGAAACAGTAAAATTTGCAGAAGAGTAGAAGAGGCAATAGGGCCATACCATCAGTTGTATGAAAAAAAGAAACAAAATCCCGACAAACTACGTTAGCTCAATTCTTTGTTAAGAAGTAGAATAATAAAATTTATATTCTGAATATGTTTTATTGTCTTTCAGCTTCATGGTTTTCCTTTAACTAGGCCCTGAGACATACCTTAATTCTTTTATAAAAAAATTAAGGTTCAAAAAAGAAATTTGAGGAACAAATTATACTTTTTCCCATAGGTTATTATATTCGATCAGTGCGTTTTCGATTAATTTAAAGAACGCATTAGGGGCACTAATCGAGGGATTGCTGTGTGTGTGTGTGTGTGTGTGTATATATATATATATACAGTCAACCCTCCTATAACGCGATTAATTCGTACCACGTTATATGGAAACCGCGCTATAAGAAACTCAGAATTACTACGAATCAGATTGATTCGTACCGCGTTATATGGGAACCACCCTTTAAACGATTTAAAATTTGGATTTTGTCCTCAAGAGATATAAACTTTCTTTTTAACTATTTTCTTGTTTCTTTTGTGTCTGACATTATGCAAACCTGGGGTTAACAATTATTTTATTATTATTATATTACAACAAATAAAAAATATTACCTACAGTATTGTGTAATGTTGTCCAATTACGATAACACAAATTAAGCGAGCAAAAGGCACTTTATTGAACGCTAATCGTGATATGTACGTCTGCACGGATTTACAGACAGTTTCCTACTAAGTTGCACTTAAAATTGATGACAAAGTGGGTGGTTGCAACAGCGAAAGTTCGGCAGCGCTATTGGATAAAAAAATTCCCGCAAATACACAACAGCCAATCATACGGTCTATTTTAAGCATTAAAACAGAGCACTGTGAACAATCTCGCATCGTTTCTTCGCTTATAGAGGAATTCCCTGATAACTGAAATTGGAAAATGGTGATGTACTTTCACCAAAAAGAAGGGAATTTCCCGTTAATTTCAACTGTAAAAATTTAACACATAGATAAATTCATGCTATAGAGAATCTTCTTAAACCAATTAAGTTGATGGAATGTTGTTGAACGGAAACCGCGTTATAAGAGGGCTGTCGCAATTTTGGCTCTGCGTTATATGGAAACCATGTTATAAGAGTACCGCGTTATAGGAGGGTTGACTGCACACACGCACACGCACACACACACACACAGGGTGGCCATAAAATAACTTTCTCTCTTTGGAGATGTCTGTAGCTAAAACCAATAGACAGAATGAGACCAAATTTTATACTGAGACTTTTGAAGGCATGGAGAGATGATTTCCGTGAAAAAAAATATTTAGTACCAAAAGTCACTGATAGGGAAAATTTTGGCACTGGTGGAGCTGAAAACAGTCAAATATTTGCAGTAAATGCAGGCTAAAAGGATTATGAAAATTTTACTGTGCATATGTGACAGCAAAGCCACCAATTCCACTTAAAAAGGAATTGGGAACGTTCAGACAGTTATTCAAATGGCTGACGAATTGTGCTCAATATGAGTCCTACCTTGCCTCAGTGTGCTTTACTTGTTAAGTTGTTTTACCTTAAACAGTGCAATGCTGTAGCAGCCCTTCGGAATTTAGAAGGCTTCATAACCTGACTACAGGTCTTATGTCAGCTGTAGCACGGAGAGCTATGATTAAGAAGTTTAAAGAAACTGGATTACTAGGAGTTAGACCTGGCAGAGGAAGGAAAGCAGTGCAAGAAAAGACAGTAACAGATGTTGCTACTGCAGTGTTCGATGGCACAGGGACCAGTACTGGTCCAAGTGCTGGTGCCATAGCTCACAAACTTGATATGGCTTATGTACAGTCTGGAAAATCTTACGGAAATTGCTTCACTTCAATCCGTATAAGTTCAGTCGTGTGCAAGCACTAACTACCGCAGATTATGATAAGCGCATGACCTTTGCGCTGACGTTTCTTGCCCAAATGGAGGTTGACAATGACTGGCCTTGGAGAATATTGTGGGATGATGAGGCTCATTTTTATCTGAATGGGTCAGTCAACACTCACAACTGCAGAATTTGGGCATCTGAACATCCCCAAGTGATCCAGCAAGTACCACTGCATTCTCCAAAAGTAACTGTGTAGTGTGGCTTCACAGCTGATTTCATAATAGGATCATACTTTTTTGAGCGTATTACCCCTACAGGTCCTGTAACCTGCTCCATTACTGGAGAGATTTATTGACGAATGCTGGAAAATTTTATCAAGCATTGATAAAGTCCAAGCATTGCACCAAAGACAATGTTTGGACTCCATAATTTTTATGCAGGATGGAGCATGGCCACACATTGAATGTTCAGTACAGCGCCTTTTACACCAGCATTTCAGTAATGAAAAGGTTATCAGTCAGTTCTTTCTGACAGCATGGCCGCCTCAATCCCCAGACATCACTCCATGTGACTTTTGGCTGTAGGAAAGGGGGGGGGGGGTATTTGAAATCTGGTGTGTATGTTGGTGGTGTTCCCAACTTGCATGTCTTGAAAGAGAACATAAAACGGGCTGTTATGAACATCCAATCTGACTCCTTACGCTCAGCTGTAGAGCATGTTGCACACAAGAAAGGTCAGCACATTGAAAATTGTGTATGTGGACAGGGGACCCTGATTCTGATGAATAAAATATTATTTCCTGTGAGTTCAATCACTAAATTAATTTCTGTGTCTCTCGCAAGTTGTTTTTTAGTTTAATTATTATTATTCTTATTATCATTGTAACGAGCCACATATCCAGCTGGAATGAGTGACACAGCTGTCGCTTACACCGTTGAAATGTTATTATTCCATTTTATCTGATTTTAATTTAATTATCTGCTTGTTTTGGCTCCACCAGCGCCAAAATTTCTCCTATTGGCGACTTTTGGTACTAAATCTTTTTTTTTTTTTTTTTTTTTCCCCTGCAGAAATCATCTCCCCGTGCCTTCAAAAGTCTCAATATAAAATTTCGTCTCATTCTGTTTATTGGTTTTAGCAGATACCTCCAAAGATGGAAAGTCATTTAATGACCACCATAAGGGTCAAAGCTGTATAACTGAGAGGAGACCTCCACATAGCTTTTAAAGGAATGCAGAGAACCGATCAGGGCTTCTGACCTAATGTCCAATTATCACCTTCTCGTGGTGCACCCTGTTGGGTATCTACTTGGATACTGAATGAACGAGGATGGGCTGGCAATTTGGGATTTAGCTGACCAAATTGCATTCTTATTGGTTAAACCAAAATAAAATAAATAAAAAATTATGGTAAAACATGACAAAATTTCATGCTAGCTGGAGCGTCGCCAGGTTAAACAAGACCCCCGTTGTTTTCACCAGGGAACCAGGGCGAACAGTGAAAAGTCAGCTATTGGAACAAATCTGAAAGCACACCCCACCTCAACACCACCAGAGTTAAAGATCGGTACTATCAGGCTATCAACATAAGAAGCCTGAATAGCAAAGAAATGGAGCTAGCTGAGGAATTAGATAAGTACCAGATCAACATAATAGGGGTGACTGAAACAAAAGACAAAAACTGGTGAGATCTTTCTGAGCAATAAATACAAAATGTTATATTCAGGCAATGACAATCAAGGAAAAGAAGGAGTAGCCATAGCATTCAACACAAAATACGAGGCTAATCTTCTTGAATGGCAGTCAGTCCGAAGTAGAGTAACGTGGGCAAATATGAGAATGTAGAACTGGACAATGAGACTTATTTGTGCCTATGGTCCCACAGAAGGTTCTACTAAGGTAGAAGTGGAGGAACTTTTTGAGGCTTTAGAAAAAGCAACTGACACAATGAAAAAGGAAAATTTGGTCCTTGTTGGAGATCTAAATAGCAGAGTAGGAAATGACTGTGAGACATACAAAAATATTTTGGGAAAATTTGGAGAAAAGAGCAAAGCTAATAATAATGGCAAATATCTGTTGGATTTCTGCTCACGACATGGACTGGTTATTACTAACAACATGTTCCAACATAAAAATGTGCACAAATTCACATGGGGAGAAGAGGCAAGGAATAAGAAAAATCTCATTGACTATGTTATTGTTGATAGTGATGTTTTCTACCTGGTGCAGGACACCAGAGTGTACAGAGGATTTGAAATTGGAAGTGATCACTATTTAGTCTTGAGCAGGATAAAATTGAATTTCATATTGAAAAGAATGACATGTAAGAAAGTTTTAAAGCGAATAAAAGTTGAGCAGCTCTCAGATGTGAACTGTAGACTAAAATACACAAAGATTATTGAAGAAAAAATGAAAGAGTTTGAGAACAGGAATCAAACCTTGGAGATTCAGTGGCAAGCCTTGAAGAAAACCCTGATTGATTCAGCCAGAGAGGCATGTGGGGAGGTTGTCTCAAGGATAGAAAAATCAGAGCTCCTTGGTGGAGCTCTGATTTTTCTCTTTAACACACGAAGTTAAAGAGGCAGTAAAGGAAAAGAAGAAAGCATATCAAAAGTTCCTGGCAAATAAGTCAGCTTATGATCTTAGCAAATACAGAGACAAATGTAAGAAAGCTAAACACTGTGTAAAACTAGCTAAACAAAAGTCATGGGAGGACTTTGGCAAGAACATAGAAAATAAATATCAAGAAGCTGGCAAAATAATCTGTAGGTTGTTGAAGAAGCTTAGAAATGGAGGAAAGAGTGCTGTAAAAGGAGTTAGAGATGATAAAGGTGACATGAAAACAGGAGAAAAAGATATCCTTGAAGTATGGAGTAACTACTTCAAAAAATTGCTAAATGAAACAAGCAGTGATAGCACAGTGGTAAAAAACACTCAACAGGCACACAGTCAGGAATACATATCCATACTTGAAGTAGAAAAAGCCATCAAAGGCTTGAAATGTGGAAAGGCAGCAGAAGTAGATGATATTCGACCAGAAATGCTGAAGTATGATGGTATAAGAACCTTACAGTGGCTGCACTGCATAGTTCAGAAAGCCTGGACAGAGGGACGAATTCCCGATGATTGGAGTAGCGCTCTCATAGTACCCATACATAAAAAGGGAAATAAAACTGAATGTTAGAATTACAGAGGTATTTACCTACTGAGTGTTTTGTAAGATTTATGCTAGTATACTTGAGAAACGGTTGAGAAGAATTGTGGAAAGAAAGCTTGGCGAAGAACAAGCTGGATTCAGGCCAAACAGAGGCTCTCAGGATCAGAACTTCACTTTACGACAAATAGTCGAGAAAGCATGGGAATATAACAAAGATCTGTTTTGTTTATTAATTTAAATTTTGTCGATTTGGAAAAGGCATATGACAAGGTGCCAAGAGAGAAGCTATTCAATACACTACAGTTATATGGTGTCAATGGGGCATTATATCAAGCAATACTTAGCCTTTATTTGAGTTGTAAGTCAGCAGTTAGAATTGAAGGAAGTTCAGGAAGATGGTTTAATGTTAAATCTGTGAGACAAGGATGTACATTGTCTATATGGATCACATTATGAAGGAAAGTAGTATTAAACATGATATCAAAATTGGAGATCTTAATGTCAGCTCTTTGCTTTATGCGGATGATGTTATACTTCGAAATAAATCCGCTACAAGTCTGCAGGATTCTCTAACTAAATTGAATAACTGTTGTAACAGATATGGTATGAAGGTCAGCAATAAAAAGACAAAGACAATGAAAATAGGCAGAATCATTGAAAATGTCAACTGTGTTGTGAATGGAGACTCTGTGGAACAAGTAAAACATTTCAGCTACTTAGGCACGATTTTTAGTGAAGATGGTAAATTAAATATAGAAATAGACAACAGAATCAGCAAAGCTGGTATGGTGTGAAGTCAATTGAATAAATTCATATTGAATAAGAGAGAAATTAGTCCGAACGCTAAATTAGCTGTATACAAGACAGTGTTCAAACCAGTTTTAACTTATTGATCTAAGAGCTGGGTCAGAAGTAAAACACTTGACCAAAGACTTGGCAGATATGAGAGTCCTAAGAAAGATTATAGCCATGAACAGATGGCATCAGTGGCAATATCATATTGAAAAATGAGGATATCAGGAAAGAACTTGACATTGTCAGCATCCAGGAATGCATTAGCAGAGCTAATCTCAAGTGGTATGGTCACTTAAACAGAATGGTCGAAGAAAGATGAGCAAAAGAAGTTTTCTCTGCCAGGCTGGCAGGAAAACGACCCAGAGGAAGACCAAGATATAGGTGTATTGATACGGTACAAAGTGCCTTAGATGATAGAAATATAAGATCTGATAATGTTGTTGTCTTGACAAGTAACAGACTGATTTGGAGGAAAATTGTAGATATTAAGTTAGTAATGATGTAATTTCTTTTGATGTAGTACTATCATATTCTGTATACCCCTTGAGGGTACATGGCAGGAATTTGATGATGATGACTTCTTCAATCTGGATTGCATGCTGAGCAATCTTAACAATTTCATCTTGCACCTCTTCCATGATCTTCCCCTTTGTCTACTGCCACCCACTGGTCTCTATTCTGTCAATAATTGAGGCCATCTTGCGGTGTTATAACGTTGTGATGTGTCCAGCCCACCTCCAATTTCAATGCATAATGTAAGTGATGATGTTTTGTATTAGACCTATTCTCGATCTTATCAAATGGGAGGATATCCTGCCTAAGTGCCAATACCAAACATATTTCTTTATTCCTCACTCCATATTCCTTTTATATTACTTATATACATAAGTAATAAAAAAATCCTTTTGCATATCCCTAACAGATACATACTGCACTCTGATAGCAAAGATTATTGGTGAGAGTTCAGTGTCACCATTTCCCAGCATTTGGAAATTTTTAAACCATCATTCCTAAGATTAATTAATTCTGGAGGGCTTCACAAGATTCTTTGAATAATCTCTCAAATTTGAACTTATGTGAATAATTTTTGTATTGTCCCATTAGAATCCTGTATCCATTTGCAGAACATGACACTCCATGTTCTGCAAAGACCAGATTTCCCAGTTCAAAAGGAAATATGTATTCCATATGTCTTAATTGTCAGATGTCTACAGTAGGACCTATCTAACAATAGGAGAGATTGCACAAATATGGAATCTGGTACACTTCCTGGTGAGCCAGGTGTAGGAGTTTGTGTTTTGCAGAAGGTAGGATTGAGGAAATCTTGTTTGTTGGCTTGAAGGGTGTCTGAAATTCAAAAATTTTTAGGACTTGTAAAATGCATTTTAAGATACCTTTGATGTAAGGAATGAAGGATCCCCTTGGTATCCAAGATGGTCTATTGGTAGGAGAATAATTGTTCAAGATGCACTATACTTTGGATGAAAAATATTGGTTCAGACTTACTGATTTTTATAGCTTGTAATTCTTGTCTGAGTGTGCCCTTGGAGGAACAGGTGACATGCGTGTCGGCAAGTCTTCACTATGGCAAATTTTTGTGAAAGGTGGTGTTTAGAGTCCTGAACAATGTGTCTTCTGGTGAATGTAAGCTTCTTATAGTTTGAAAAACTGAGAGTGCCATCTTTCTTTTTTAACGGAGAATCCAAGAAAGGGACTTCATTATTTTCCTTTTCTAACGTAAATTTAATTCTAGAAAAAAGGTTGTTAGTTTTGTCTAAGAAACTGTCTAATTCTCCATTCATGTGTGGCCAAATAGTAAACACATCATTATCAACATAACAAAACCAAGTGGAAGAAGAAATGGTGTAATTTGATAGAAGTGGTGACAAGAGCTGATGACAAAACTTTACACCTACTTGTATAGATTCTCTTGTCAGGAAAGGTATCCAGAGGAGATTATGATAAAATCAAATAATTTAAGAATATCAGCTGGAAAATTCTTACAGAGTAGTTGAATTGTTATATCTAATGGAACATTGATGAAGATAGAAACAACTTCAAAGCTCAACATAATATCAGAGCTATAAGATGGGGATCTTTCACTTAAGCAATGAAATCTGTGTGTGTATGTGTTTCTTTTTTTTATGTAGAAAAGTGATTCTTCTGTTCTACTAGAAAGTAAGTTGAATAAATATATACACAACTGAACTTGGTTATAAAGAGCACTACATCAACAAAATTTCCTCATTATATCCATTACTCATTATATCAGTGATGAGTTAAATCTACCTCCTATTTTTCATTAATTCTCAGTCACTTCATAAAAAAGCAGATCCAAAAAACAAAAGAAGTATTAGAGAGAAAAAATAATATAATTACATACCTAGATATTATTTGTATGAATAGGCTTGTACAGAGTGACCAAAAGTTGCCCACATCATAAAATAAACATGAATTTTTCAATAGTAGTGACAAACTTTATAGAACTAAATTGCTACAAACAAAGCTTATAACCATATCTTTACAAAGGCAAAAATAAATGACATTACTGAAGCAAATGTTCAAAACGGCTGCCTCATTCTTGAAAGCAGGCACGTGATCTTTTTACCAAATTGGAGGCAACTCTTTGAAGCTCTGATTGCTTCAGTGATGTTTATCTCCAGTTCATCAATTGTGTGAGGATTATTTTTATACACCTTACCTTTCAGGTAACCCCCATAAGAAGAATCCAGGGTGACAAATCTGGTGACCTTGGGGAGCCAAAGTCCTTTAGAAATTAGTCTGTCACCAAAAAAAACTCTTGCAAAAATTGAACTGTTTCATTTGATGTATGGGACACTGCAGCACGTCATGTACTGCAGTAACTTTAGCTTCAGTCAAAATGGAGGGTCTTCCATGCCACCGTTTGTCTGCAACTGATACAATTTCCTGAAAGCATTTGATTAATCTTGTAACTATTGAATTTTGAGGAACAATAAAGTCGGGATACTTCTGACAAAACTTCTCGGCAACATTTGCATACAAATGACAAGCAAAATAACATTTCAAATTAACTCATCACTCTTGGGAAAGTATCAGTTTGCTTTTCCTCACAAACAAAACTAAACTACGCAATGCATACTCAATACCTGACATGTGGTGGATAGATTACATGATAGTGGCCAATAGTCCTAGGGTACCATCTATAGGAAGTTATGATTTTGCATATTTAAATTATCATTATTAATTTCTCAACTTAATTTTTTATAAAATATTGTTTATTATATGTTGATTTCTATTATTATTATTTGGAACCTACAAAATCACTCCAGAATTAGCACTTCTATAATTAAGCATATGTAATGCAGATATTATTAAATGAATTTTAAGCGATTTTATCATTTTTTTTTACTACAGTTATAAATAAAAAACAATCATGTTAGTTTTACATCTTTACATCTTATTAAGATATTGAGTAACAAGTCATCCAACCTCTCTATTCTAGGGGTGAAGTAAATGGATAATAGGTGAAAGCCCAAATAGCTGACAATAGAACAATCAATTTTCAGATGTCACATCAGATAACTGAGAGGCTGGATATTTGATCAGATGCCATTTAACTTCCTATGGCATGCAGTTTGTTTAAATAATAAAAAAAAAATGCTGTAGGTACACATTTCACTGGTTGATGACAATGTCTGCACTTCTCTTTGGAAGAGAACTGCAAAGTATATCAGACAATTTAGTACAGTAGGAAGAAAGAGAATACTTGCATTAAATTAGGAAAGTAGAAAAGGATTGAATATTTCAAATTTATCAGATAAGGCTGAAATACATAGGAAATAATTTAAGTGAACACAGTTGAGCAGAGGATCTGTGAAAATGCTAATTTCATTTTTGAGAATTCAAATAAAAAGTTGCAGCTGAAAGTGGTTTTGTATACCAGGGTTCATGGACAATTCATCGCAGGAAAAATTCAATGACAGGAAAATTCATTGCAGAATAGTTTAACACATGTTATGTAGAGGTGTGTGATATTCAATAGTAAATTGCATCTGAGAGATACTGCAAACTCCGATGTCAGTGTAGTATTGGTTTAGTTTTTTTTTTCCCAATAATTTCTAGATTGTAATTGAAAATAAATAAACCATCCTGTATTATATTTGTAGTGTTTTTTTTTAAAGTTTTATCACATTTCAGCACATACTAGTAACAAATATATCTCTTGGATACACGTGACCTCCTAAGCTGCAATTTTTATGACCGTGACCTCCGCAGGGTTAACCTCCCAACTGGCCAGGACGTATATATGCATCCAGCAAATCCTGGATATGAGTCAGACCACCTGTTGAAAAAACATGGATATCAAGTGCATTTGACTGTCATATCCATTAGAAGATGTGATAATCCTTCACACTGATGAGAACACTTAACCAGATTACCTCACACACATTGCTACGTTCAGTTACCTATTGCCAGAAACGCAGTTACTTGCAGTTTGCTCAGAACTGGAATCTAAATTATATTAGCTACAAGTTACATTTATTTTTGCTACTTGTTTTATTGTATAATTATAGTTTTTAATGCCAGTGAAAATAAGAGGTCCTTCCATATTTCTTCACTTAAGATTGTATCACTCTGGAAAACAATGCCACTATCATTTTTTTTTTTTTTTTTGCTAATTATCTCAGTCGGCAATACATTTTATTCTCCTAGAACTTGATTCACAATAATTATTTTTGTCAAACAATTATTTTATAAATTCATAAAAATCCGAATCTTAAAATAAATAAATGTAGTCTCCATCTCCAAATTGTTTTCTTTATTTTTTTATTCATAATCTTAGGTAGAAAATTAGTTCAGATTGCATGAAGGTTCGCTCTTTTACAATATTACCTTATGGATAATCATACGTAAATCTTGAATCATATCACATAATGTGTAATATTAATAACGTAATCTGTAGTTCTTTGCATTTCAACTTTCTTGGTTTCCTGAAATCGCTCATTACATATTGAAATGAACGGCTATTATGAAGTAAACTAATTTTGATATTATGAGACAATTTTGAAGTAGTGATACTTTCCCTACAGTTTATCATTCGAAACACGTATAGGTGCATGCGTCAAAATGAAATTTTATTTCGAAAATTTTCATAATAGAATTAAAATTGTATTTAGTCTTCCAAACTATCACACACACAAATACTGCAGGGTAACGTGTGCAACTTCTTTTTATTTGAATTCATTATTTTTTCAAAGTAATTGTACCAGATAACTTTTAATATTACGATACTGAAATTAAATTGTTACAAAGGAGCAAATTTTGTAATTTTCTCATTTATATTATTTCCTGATAAATATAAATCATTAAAGTATATGATATTGGGGAAATGAATGTTTAAAAAACAGTGTCATCATGCAAAAGCAATATCAGAATAAAAAATTTTTTAAAAATGTTTTTTAAAAGAAATATTTTAAAAAAATATTTCTTATATGGGAAATTTTTTTTCTCACATATATCCGTGATGATTTTCGTGCGATTCATTTTCCCCAAGATTAAATTTCCAGCGATGAATAGTCTGTGTGATGAATTTTTCTCACAATGAATAGTCCTCACGATGAATTGTATGGACATGGTATACTAATACCAGTATAGTTTGTAAGAAGTTTTACATGCAGCTGATTGCATCAAACACCTGCATGTCCACTTGCTCTGTTATATAAATTAGGTTATTTTCTCTTAAAATTTACAGAATTTGCCAAGCATCTCAGTTTCTGAGATGCTTGACAAATTCTGGATATCAATAAAATAACTGATAATTGCTTGGCAAATTCTGATTATCAATATCAATTGATTAGACTGTAGGAAGTCGAGCTTCCTACAGTTGAAATATCCAATAGTAAGGTCATCCTTCATGGGGTACTACAATGTCCACAACTCATACTGGCTTCTCTTCTCCAGGTTCACTGATTAAGCAGGCAGGGATGCCAAGGTGTTTGATATTAAGCAATGACTTATCACAGATCATCAATCTCCCCTACCAAAATATCTGACAATCCCCCTCCAATTTGCCAATACACTTGACCTTTTCCTAACAAGTACCCCCTTCCAAGTATACTGTGAATGTCAGTTCTCTACTTGATAACTCAGATCACAACCTCCTACAAGTCTCTTTTGCCACATAAAAACCTTCACCTACTAGTTCATGTTCAGACTCATTTTCTATGGCACTACAGGAGCACCAAATGGGATGATTTCCATGACTTCCATTCTTCCTTCTCACGGTCTGACTACTGATTTAGTTTTTCTGAACCAAACACCTGCTAAAACTGAATAATAGAAATCATTAGAGTGGAATCAGAGAGAATATGGAAGGAAATAAGGAAGGAATGCTTTCATCCCTTATTCCACTCCAAATTTTCAGTCACCATTCAAGCCTTGGTTCTCAAAAAAGTGTGCCAATGCAGTAAATGAAAAAAAACCTCTGCATACCATGAATAGCTCAAGACAAAAACTCCACCTGCTCACTCTGCCTATACTACAGCTCACAACAGCTGTAAAAGAATCATCACCAAATACAAATCAGGCTTTGAAAGTCCCAAATGCTAAAAACTCACCTCCTGCCCAAATGGCAGATGCTCCTTCTGGTCCGTTGCCAAGGCAATTGGGTGCAACTTTTGCCCCCAGGTTTCCATCGCTCACATCCAGATGGTACTGTAGTTAACTCACCTACAAACAAGGTCAACTTACTGGCATCACTCTTCTCTTCCAGTTCCTTCATTGATGACCTCAGCAAAGTTCCCTTCACTCCACTAATGATGGCTCTCTTAAGTTTCTCATAGTCTTCCTCCAAAATGAAATCCAAAGAATCCTTAATATACTGAACACAAACAAGGTATCTGATAATATCTCCCCCCACTGTGTTAAAAATTGCGCCCCAGAACTAACACCTATCCTGTATCGCTTCTTCAATCTGTCCTATTCGACTGGCATCTATCCTACAACATGGCCCACATCCAGCCCGTTCCAAAGAAAAGTGATAAAAGTCAACCAACAAGCTACCATCCAATAAACAACTGTTGAACCACCTACAGACCTGCCAACTAATCAGCGACCAGCAGTACAGATTCCACCATTCATGATCTACAGCTGAGCTTCTTACTTTCACCACCCACATCTGGACTCAAGCCATGGAAAAATTTGGGGAAACTCATGTGGTTTCATTCAACATTTCAAAGACATTTGACTGGGTTTGGCAGAGGGTTCTACTTGGCAAACTGCCAACCTATGGCCTGCATTCTACACTCCAACTGGATTGCCAACTTTCTCACTGGTCACTCACTGCATGTTGTGGGGGACAGTTTCCTCTCCTCAGATTTCCCCACCAATGCAGGAGTATTCCAGGGTTCCATTCTTCCACCATTCTCTGTTCCTCTTGTATATAAATGACCTGCTCTCAAAATTTGACAAACCTTGTAGTTTTCAAGTATTAGAATCCACAAGACCATGACCAGTGGCCTGAACTATGGCATCCTAGCTATATCCCAATGGGATAAGGACAACCTTGGACTTTAATGTCACCAAAATTCAGTTCCTGTCTGATCTCTCACATCCCTTCCCCTTACTTTCAGTAATACCCAGATATCTAAACACAATCAGATTTCCCTTCTTGGACTGACCTACACATACAACTTTTCCTTGCACAAAAACATTTACATTATAGCTTCTGCAGCCAACAAAAAACTTAGTGTACTTTTTCACACACAAACTACTTCACCCCTGCTAACTCTATACAAATCCCAAATCTTCCCAACCATCAAATATCGCTCCCATATTTGGGATGGTGCACCAAAATCCTCTCAAGATTGCTGAATTCTATCCAAAAGAGGGCAATCTGGCTAATTAATGATTCCTCTCTCACAGACATTCAGTTTCTACCTTGTGCCTCTTCGATGGATACTTTCATGGACAGCTCTCTGCTAAATTGGCCACATCCCACTTCATTCCTCCCCTTTGCTCCAAAATTATCAGAACAAGAATCACTGCTAAGCAACATCCTTTTCATCTTGAAACTCACCAAACTAAATTCACTGCCTCCTCTTTCATTCCATCTACTTCTGTTCTTTGGAACAGTCTTCCCCAGAAATAATACAACCTTCAGCTGTTCAAACAAAATGTGAGCAGATTTCTTCTTTCCCTTGCCAACACATGGCACTAATGTGCTATATGTCTTGTGGCCTTTTGTGTGTGGATCAGATATACATATATATATAAATAAAAAAAAAACCCTACCATCTCCTGTGATCACTTTGCATACCTGATTAATGGAGGAAAATAGCTGTTACTACAGTCATAATAGGCTAGCTGGCCGCAATAACCAATCTCAAAATGCAGGAAAAGATAAGTTGTCACCTAATACTCATTGATGAATGCACATGGAGTGACTTTGCTGAGAAGAGATGATGTAGGACTTGATGTTCTATTGACTGACAAATCACTAACCAGTTCATTCAGTATGAGTATGAGTACTTGCTTTGTGACTGTGTTATTATTATTATTATTATTAAACAAGACCTCATGGAGTCAAAGACTCATCTAGGAGGTCCTTTTATCTCACACACATCTCATCATACCGGGTCTTAAACACATTCAAACTCCTTGCAGACACCACACTCTCAGGCACTGAGCCCTTTTTATGTGCTATTGCTATTTTCTATGCATACAAGAAAAATTCCCAGCCATTATGAAAAGGATAAAAATCACATAAAATTACAACATAGTATGCACTTTCACATTCTTTTCTCAGCAACATCTCTCAATATGAAACCATATACAACAAACATAGCATTTTAATAAATATACAAAAACTTTGCATTTTTGTGTTAATATAAAAATTACTTGATTTACTTACAATTCTGAATGCAGTATCGCTCTCTTTAGGGACAGGATTTGTACTTGATATTTTTTCATCAGCATGTATAGTTGACAATGAGGATTTAATGAACTCAGATGTAGCTTCAACTTTCAGTTTGGCTTTGCCATAATTACTATTTGTTCCATTATTATCACAGAATACCTTTTCTTCCCATTCTATTGCCTGTTTTCTCAAGGTCTCTTCTTGTTTAGCAGTTTCTCGTGATGCTGCAAGTACAAGCTAAGGAGAAAATACTAAGGTGCTGATCACAAACTATAAGCATGAAAATTTAAAAATGAAACTTATTATATATGTCACGCCACCAAAATACAGACAATCGTGTTCTGAAATCAAATTGTGCATATGAATACAAAAGAAGATGATAGCATTTTGGCTGTTGCAATGCAATCATCAGTCTGTGTGTGTACACACAAGATGATATTACATGTGTATCAGTCCTAAATATAATTAGAAAAAGTTATTTCAAGTGTAATATTATACTTTAAAATTGATGCAATTTTATAAGAAAAACAGCACACCTGAAATTTTGTGATTCTATGTAAAATCTTAAACTGAGAGAACCAATGCAATCCACTAATTAGTACAAAGGAAAATTTTTTTTTTGTTGAATATATAACAGCAGACACACATCACAGGCACTTCATTGAAAAACTTGTTATAACTTTAGTTTATTTAAATGACTTTTTATTGGATCTTTAATGATCACAGCATAAGCTGATCCATCTCAAGGAAAAACACAAAGTTTTAATTGTACTCTACTCTGTAGTGTTCATCAACACTACAGCCTTTGTCTGATCTAAAAGTATCACTGTTCCAACAGGGCACAGCAACACTTGTTACTGTGCTCTGAAAAGGCAATAGTGGTTTTTATTTTCTAATTTTTATTAATCCCACATAAGAAGTCACAAAACTTAGCACAACAGTGCCACGTGGGTAAGCAGAAAGAAGGGATCTACTGAAACATTTCATTAAAAGCTGGGATTGTATTCATTGGGAAAAGACAGTATGGGGAAAAGCTGTTACAAAACACAGCCTTCGCCTGCTGTGTTATGGTGGATGGAAGAAAGGAAGATGCTTCAGTATGTTTGGAGCTGAACTGCACATGAATGTTGACCAGCTACTTATGCTCTTATGTGACTATAGAAAAGCAGAAGAATGGTAGGCTAATTGGTTAGCTTGTGTAGAAAGTTTTTTTAACCTTGGGTATACTATACGTTAAAGATACCAAAAAATTTTATAAACTTTGTTTCAATCCTATTTTCCCAAGTAAGCAAACAAGCAAGTAAACTAAATTTGCGCTTGAAGTATTTTCAGGTCTGACACGACTCATGGTAAAGGTGGAATAAGCTCTGATCACTTGCCTTAGTATCTCCCATAATGCAAAGCATATCTCCTTGCGGACATGTATGATGCTATGCATTAAGGGAAGGACCACTACCCAGACTGTTTTCGACCTTTATTGAGGTCACTTCAGTGGGAGCCAGCTCCTGAGATGGATAAATACCAACCATCCATCTCGTTACAGCAAGACACAAGGTAATAAAAAATAAACAGCTAAGCAAGTAAATAACATGTCATGTAAAAGAAAACTTTTTTTAGCAGTTTATTAGTCAAAGTTTATTAGAAGTTTTATGTGCTTATACACATAAAACTGCTAATAAAAATTAAGGGTCTTCATTTTATACAATAATTGTAGAACATTATAAAGCACTGGATGTGGATTGCATATGACAAAGGAGAGCCAGTAAAGAATTCAACAAGTCTGTATAACTCAAATTTTTATTAGCAGTTTTATGTTTATAAGCACAGTCTAAATGACATGCAGCTGGGCATTATATAAAGTACTGCATTCAAGTGGAATCTGACTGGATACAACATGGTCATGAAAAACAGCAGCACAGCCAACAAAGATCTCAGATCTCAAAGAACTGGAACAGATAAATAAGAAACCAGAGTGCTCTTTTCTGTGTGCATTAAACAGATATAGGAACTAGTGATAGAGTACGAGACTTTCTTAAATAGCAGCAAGAGCGTGCATAATGGAGTGCAAACCTGCCATGGAAGAATAATATGTTTAATGCAGATAATATTGTCAATATTCATACCAATAGCATGCATAATATCTTTCACACACACATACCAAATGGCAGTCTAATGTGTATGAAGTGTTGAACTTCCCAATGTAGGAAAAAAAATAATAACTAGTCTGCGCAGGATGTTTAGGAAGAGACTTCATTCTAGACATAGTTAAGAGACAACTGTTTCCATTGAAGCAACAGTAGTCTCATTCACTTCAGCGCAGACTTTGAATTGGTGAAGTGCAGTGGCGGCTCGTCCATAAGGGCGCTGCAGCCCTCTAGCATAAAATGAAAGTTCCTGTTTTATTATTGCTGTTCTTAAATTTTTATATATTTATCTAAACACCATTATTTTCTTGTTTGTAATACAGTACTGCTTGACAGTATTTTATATAATTCATTTTGTAGCAATTGTTGTATTTTGCAATAGTCAATGTGCTGTGAGGGATAGGGCTAGTATCAGTACTGGCTAATATACCCAATGCTGGAGCAGCATTCAATGCAGACCGCACCAAAACAAAACCTAGTGGGGATAATGCAGTGGGGTAATGCGTGATTTACGTGCAGTTTGGGTTGGTAGCATTGCAGCCCCACCACTACAAATTCTTACCAGCCACCACTGGTGCAGTGTAAAATCAAACAGTAGCTATTCACACTGATGACAGAAAAGATCCAACCATCACAGAGTACTTTCCCTTGCAAACCTATAGATTTTGGATTAATAATCAAGCTTTGGCAGAACTAGTGCACAATGGAAGCAAGGCAAGGAACATCAATCAGCAACCCATTCTGTAGGGGATAGAGTACAATGGTTATTCAATGCTCTTTTGCACTTTTCTCTTAGTTGGCAGTGCTAAGAAGTTGTGCAGTGACTGAGCTTACATTGATGGTGAAGAGTATCATGCTTAAGGCACGATACTCTTCACCATCAATGCAAGCTGCCAAAGAGCCAAGGAAATCACCTCACCTGCTTCTTGGTGATATGGGTGAGATAAATGTGCTTCCCACTAAGACTTGAATATAATTTCTTAATAAGTTTAATAAGTTTAATTTAATATATGAGAGATGCATTCTTAAAATAAAAACAAAGTTTTTAATAAGAACAGGAAGATGCTCCCTGAGAAATGGAATGATAAAAGACTTCTATAATCTACATCTCTAAGCTCTGTTATAAGCTTTTCCATGTCAAATAACACTGAAACCAGATGTTTTCATTTCAGGAATGCATCTCTAATACATTAAATTAAACTTACCAAGAAATCTTATTCCTGTTTAATCCTCTAACCAAGTGTAAGCAAACAAACTAGGCTATTTGTATAACTTCACATCAATTGCCTTAGTATATCCCCCAGTGCAAAGCACACATCCTTTCACACTTGCATTAGAAACCAAGGCAAATTGATGAGAAGTAATCAGTTTCTGTATACAAGTACACAATCGTGAAGATACTTCATATGCAAACTTTGTTTGTTTATATTTGAATAAAGGATTAAACAGGAATATAATTTCTTGTCAAGATTAGTTTAATTTATAACCTATCAAATAAACTTCCTCCAATTTTCTCTGAATCAGGGTATTTTAATAATAAGGTGATACACTTTTTCACTAATTATATATAGGAAATATGACTTTTGCATTTATCCACCCTTGGTGTCTTTCATATCGATTGATCATATCTGACGATCTATCTTGATGACTCATCGAGATGTTCATTGTGATCATCAGCGGCTTTGTTCAAGTACTGTTCTTTAGAGAAGTTCAAAACATCTCCAAAGTTTTGAGGCTATTGAAGAACACGTTAATAAGTAGAGATAAGGAAGTTGTTATTCCTCTTTATGAGGCCTTTACATCCACATCTACATTACTGTGCTTAGGTCTGGTCTCCTGGGTTTCTTGGGGATGAGGAAGCAGTGGAGAAGATTCAGAGGTGAGCAACCAAGATAGTGAGTGGTCTGTATAATTTTTCCTATGAGAACAGATTGAGGGCGTGTGAATTGCAGAAGTTGGTTGACAGGAGAAAAAGGAGGGATATGATAGAAACACATAAGCTGCTTAAAGGATTTTATAGGACTGATGCAGGGGAAATGCTTCAGCACTTGGCTAGAGTGGCCAGAACAAAGGGTCATCTCTGGAAGTCAAATAAAGATGTGGTTAGTAGGTGTGTGTGAGGACTAGATTTTTGCTTGGAGAGTTATGAGTGGAATGGGTTGCCATAGTCAATCGTGAGTGCTTTGGCTGTTAATGGGTTCAAGGAGAGGTATGATAGATTGTGTGGATAGTTTAGGTCTCACGATGAGTCTTCGAACTCCATGGAGGTGCACATACAATTTTGCAATTTAACTATTTTAGTTTGTTTTTAGGTTCGCTAAACTATTTTCATTTAAACTAATTTTTTTTTCATTTAAAAAAATTAAAAGAGTAACTATACAAACTGATTTATTAAAGCAGTTTCTGTTAATAACTACGTTCTGAAAAATTTCTTGAATATCTTACCAACAGTTCTCGCTTTTGTTCATACGTCATACCCTCTTCATAAAGTCCTAGTTCTGTAAAGACATTTTTTTTAATTACATTTAAATGTTTTAAATTACAATTATTATTTATACAGCATGATCATAATTTCCCTATTATTTAATCACCTAAAACTTGGAACTTCAGCATTCAAAATACTTATCTCAGAAACCATAGACAGTGTGATCTTAGGACTTGATTTGATGTACATACAGCACTGGAGTGATCTATCAGCAAATGCACTAAACCATGGAGAGTGAGGTTTATGTGAATAAATCTCAAAGTGCTTTTTCTTTGTATGTCATGGATATGAAAATGAAAGGAGAGTTGCAATTAAATTTTGTTTTAAAGTGTGTGTAGAAATGGTACAAAAGGCATATGGAAATTAGGCTCTAAACCGATCTAACATATTCAAAGTGGTAGTTGTAATTTTGTGACGGAGGGGGAGTCAGTAGAAGATGACGAGAAGTGGCTGTCCCACATCGACTCAAACTCGGGAAAACATTGTTGCTGTTGCTGAGCTAGTGAAGAACTGTCAAATCATATTGCATCAAGGATGATAGTGGAGGCTTCAAACATCCATAAGAGCATCATTCTTTTCATTCTGAGTGAAGATTTGGGGAAGAGGAAGTTGTGTACACATTTTGTCCCACATGTATAAACAGCTGATCAAAGAAAAGATTGTGTCACATCTTGTCAGAACATTATTAAAGCAGTTTCTGTGAATAATGGAGATGAGAACTGGTGTTTTGCCTACAATCCCACAACGAGGTGGCAGAATTCTGAAAGGGTTGGTGAGACATCTCCCATACCAAAGAAAATTTCTTTTTTACTCTACCTCCCCTCCAGTACAAAGATTTTGAACCAGAGGGGAGAACGGTGAATGCAGAATTTTATAAAAAAGTTATGTATTGTCTCCTGAAATACATTCAATGTCTTCATCCTGCCACATTCCAGTTCATTATTCTTTTTAAAAATCAATGTTATATTGTTTTTTAAATCAATCCAGCCAACTGTTTTACACACAACATCTTTGGATCTTAATTTTTTTCTGCTTGAGCCTTGAAGATTGGATATATATTGAGAATCCAGCACTTCCTTTGTGTAGCGTGCCATTGAAAAAATGCTTCATTGACATTAGTAAGCTCATACTTTTACATTTTGTTTAATTTGGTTATGTTGTTTTTCAGTATACTGATATATATATAAACTTTTTTATTCCTCCACAATATCAATACTGTTTAAGAGGACAAAGATAACAATATGTTTTGCACATTTCTGACAGTTTTTAACTGATTTTACAATCGTGGCAGTGTTTGGGTAAAGTGAAGGATCAAGGGGTGATAAACTGGCCTGTAATCTGATGCAGGTGATCATAAAAGCTAAGTCACTCCTCTCATTTTTGTGTATTCCAAGAAGTACCTGAGCAATTAAAAATGTTTGCAGAACTACCAAAATTTGTGTGGTTTATCTGTGTAGTACTCTCATTATAAAAGGGACCAACATTTTTCAAATTTCTAACTTGGATTTCTAACTCATCTGGACATTTACCTAACAGTGGATGTGAACAGTTTTTCCTTACATTGGGGGTCTTAATCTCTGTTTTAACCATCTTATTTTTAATTCTACAATTATATCTAGTTTGAGGATAATTTGAGAGTGGTCTTGTTATTTGAAGCTGCTGTGAGATAGTAAATCTAAAAAAAAAAAAAAAATAATAACCAGAGTGTTTTCTTAGATTAGTTAGTGGATTTTCTAGTATATGAATATAGTTTTACTGGTTTTAAGATATTCAACAAGTTAGAGAAAGTAAAGAAATACTTTCAAAAACTCAGAATAAGAAACATAAGGAGACCACAAAAAGAGGTAGGAAAGCACGGGAGTTGGCAAGTTATCAGTGAATAATAATGAATCAGATGTTGAAAGTTTATTTTTCACTTGGTTAGAGTATAATAAATTTAGTTTAATCCTTTATCCAAGTGTGAGCAAACAAAGTTTGCGCCTGAAAGTATCTTCAGGACTGGGGTAAGGTGGTACAACACCAGGGCACTCCTTGCAAAGGTGGAGCAAGCTACCAACACTCCTATCTCAGTATCTCCCATAATGCAAAACACATCTCCTTGCAGATATGTCTAATGTTATGCATTAAGGGAAGGGCCACTACCCAGACTAGTTTCGACCTTTATTGAGGTCTATTGAGGTCTCTTCAGTGGGAGCCAGGCCCAAGTAGAGATACCAGGCAGAAGCATTAGCAGGTCATCTCTAGCTATAGGAGTTGCCAAATGGTGTGCCACCCTCCCACTGAAGACCTCAATAAAGGTCGAAACTAGTCTGGGTTGTGGCCCTTCCCTTAATGCATAACATTAGACATATCCGCAAGGAGATGTGTTTTGCATTATGGGAGATACTGAGATAGGAGTGTTGGTAGCTTGCTCCACCTTTGCAAGGAGTGCCCTGGTGTTGTACCACCTTACCCCAGTCCTGAAGATACTTTCAGGCACAAACTTTGTTTGCTCACACTTGGATAAAGGATTAAACTAGATTTATTATACTCTAACCAAGTGAAAAATAAACTTTCAACATCTTTCTCTAAATCAAAAGTAATTTATTAAAAAAGGGTGGCACACCATTTGGTAACTCCTATAGGTAGAGATGACCTGAATGCTTCTACCTGGTATCTCCACTTGGGCCTGGCTCCCACTGAAGAGACCTCAATAAAGGTCAAACAGTAGTCTGGGTAGTGGCCCTTCCCTTAATGCATAACATTAGACATATCTGCAAGGAGATGTGTTTTGCATTATGGGAGATGCTGAGATAGGAGTGATGTTAGCTTGTTCCACCTTTGCAAAGAGTTGCCTGGTGTTGTACCACCTTACCCCAGTCCTGAAGATACTTTCAGGTGCAAACTTTGTTTGCTCACACTTGGATAAAGGATTAAACTAAATTTATTATAATAATGAGTCAATTAGAATATAAGTAAAAAGAAGTAATATGGTAAAAAATTAAATAATATACTGCTTTGAACTTCCTGGGAGCATCAGGACAAATGGAATGGAGAAACAAATAAAAACTAAAAGGAATGGTTGTGCTTATTGGCACAAAAGATTTAAGTAGTGATAAATATAGTATGAGAGAAGGTATGAAAGGATTACTAGAAGAAAAATTAATAGTAATTCACTTCCAGGAAAGTAAATATTATTAGTTAATTAATGAGATACAATAGTAGAGTTAAGGAGGAGGAGGACTATGATAGCAAATGATTATTTTGTGCAGGATGTGAGGAAGAAGAGTGAGTGAGTGTGTGTGGTGCTTTTGGAGTTGTGGAGTGAGTTTGATGATAGAAAAGACATCTATAAGAGAGATAGCCTGCACTTGAGTGAATATGGAATCAAGATTGTGGATAATTAGCATGCCTGGTTGGCTGAGTGGTTAGCGTATTCGCTCTCCAACCAAACGGCTGCAGTTTCGAATCCCGCATTGGGCATGGATGTTTGTGATTGTCTGTGTAAATGCTAGTGATGGTGGTGTAGTTGAGATTTGTTATAACTAGTGGACTGAGTGGTGGAGACAGAGTTTTAGAGTAGTGCCCTCCCTCGATGAGTCTTTGGACTCCCTGGTGTCACATAATAATAATAATAATAATTATTATTATTATTAAGAGAGTCAGGGAGTTAGGAACTCTTTGAGGGAGACTATACTATTCACACCAGCTGTCATACCTGTTCTTGAATTCATTCATGTTACTTGCACACACAACACCCAAAGGCAGTCCATTCCAATCATGCACTACTCTATAAGAGAAAATCTAGCCCTAACCCCCCTTTCTTGACAGCATTCACTCTCAACTTCCATGGATGCCCTCTTGTCCTTTCCCCACATTCCATAAAATGAAAAATTGCATCTACTGAAATTCTGTATACCGTATTTACTCGAATTCACCCTTGCACTCCCTGATTTTACTTTAGAAAAAAAAGAAATTAAAAAGTTTTGCATATACCTCGCACATGAAAAAAAAATTAAATACATTCACGTTGGGGCAATAGTAACTTGCTCACTGCAATAAACAACATGCCCTCCCCAACAGCCACTATACTGCAGAAAGCAAGAAAAACTAGTAATTCTATTGTATCACTGAATAAGGTACAGACACATTTGTAGTCTGTGTAATATGTTTCTCAACAGGTAGTGCAATTAGAGACAAATGGGATAAAAGCAGCACTAACTAATGAATACCCTATCCCCTCCTACAGAAACTATGCTCTATAGACTTGAGAAAAACCATATGTTGTACTGACAAATACAGTATCTAACTAAAAACTACTGTCCAAATTTTCAATTACATGAAATACCGTATTTGCCGGCATATAAGACGCACTTTTTTTTTCTTTGAAAATAGGTCTGAAAAACAGGGTGCATCTTATACGCTGATACTCACTTTTTTATTACTTTCATTTCTGGAAATTTTCTCTATTGGCCTGGTTGGTCAAGTGGGTAGCATATCCGCTCTACAGCCAAAAGGCTGCAGGTTCGAATCCCACTGTGGGCATGGATGTTTGAGATTGTCTGCGAAAACACTAGTGGTGGTGATGGTTGGTGGTAGATGATGTTGATGTAGATATGAAGATAGTTGGGGTTGATGGAGTGGTGGAGATGGAAACTTGTAGATTAGATGCCCTCCCTCGATAGTCTTTGGACTCCCTGGAAGCGTCACGTAATATAATAATAATAATAATTTCTTTCTTGCTTCCTTGCAGTGCATGAGAGTATTCCAGTTACAAGAGTTCAGTGGATGCGCATGCGCTGTCATCGACAATCACAGCTGTGTTCCTGTTCGTTTAAACTTTCCAATTGTTGTCGCTGTTGTTGTGAACGGTGATAAATTTCTGCCGTTAAATTTTCTCTAAATTTCTTGGCAAATTATGGCTGAGAAATGTCGGCATTGCTACAATATTGCATACAAGCTACGTGTGATTGCATATGCTAAAGAACATGGAAACAGGGCTGTAGAGAGGCATTTCCCCCCCCCCCCCCCCCAAACTGAGAAAATGATAAGAACTTGGCAGAATCAGGAAGCAGATCTAAAAAAAAATTTTTTTCCTCCCTAATACGCCGAAAAATACACTAAGCGTTTGTTCGATTGCATTTTAAATTTTTGATGTCATTAAGACAGATCCCAGAGACTAACTTCAAATAAAATTCTACTCGAATTTTATTTGAACTTTGTCTCTGCCTGCCAGCCCGACACAGAAGCAGCAATAAAATTCAACTGAATGGTTGAAACATTGTGTCAGTTGAGCCTGCCTGTGTGATGTGGAAGCGGTTCACAAATGATAATGAGAAGTCCCATCAGAACGATAAACAGGAGAAACGCCACCTTGATGTGAACGTGTGAAAACTAAGAAATATATAGTGAATGTTGTTAAGGTAGTTTCAGATGTTTTGGAATTCAATTGAAGAGAATCAGCATTTCAACTGAACAATTGTTGTTTGCCTTTGTTGTTGAGTTGCATGATCTTTTGTTAATACCACACCAATCAAATGAGCATCTTCATAGCAACTCTATCCATACCAGCCTACCATTGCTGTCTGTTTCATGCTCTGCTTTCACTCCTCATTAGTTATTCAGTTTTTTCATTAGATTGCCCTGAATGAGAGAGAAGATGGGGTAATTTGGATAGATGACTTTGATGATGCACACAAGGAAACTGCTCTCAAGGTCGGAAGTAGCAACAGCTAGTACGAGATTCTTGGTAAATCATATCCATTTTCAGTTTTTTCCTGAAAACTTTAATTTCTGAAAATCCCCACATATATCTCGCACCATGATTTTTTAACTTCAATTTTGGGAAAAAAAGTGAGAGTTACATTTGAGTAAATATGGTAACCCACTTTAGAAGTTTGTATGCCTCATATATCACTCCTCTTTCTCCTGTTTGATAATGTTTGTGGCCTACAAATTTTCAATGTCTTCATAATCAGTATTCCACAATCCTGATATCATTTATGACACTCCTTTGCACTCTCTCTCTCTCTCTCTCAACTGTATCAGAATCACTATGGAAAACAGGAGACAAGACCTGTGTGCAAGAGTCCAAGTGAGGTCTTATCAAGGCCCAAGGTTCATTTCAGCATTGCCATTATTGAGAGTTATATTTACAATTTTTGCTATATGACCCTTGAACTTCAACTTCCTGCTTACTAAAACTCAAAGATCCCTAGCCTCGTCAGTTTCTTCAAGCATAATCCCACCAATATAATATGACATCAGATAATGATACTTTACATTTATTAACATTGAAATGACAGCCATTTGCACACACACACACCTACAATTCCAGCCTATTCAAATCATTCTGCAAGTACTGCATATCAGCAGCATTCCTGATTTCCTTACCTATCTTTGCATCATCAGTAAATAGTTGTATGTTGCATGCGAAATTCTTCCCAATGTCATTAATGTACAGATTGAATAACAATGGATCAAGGACTGATCCTTGAGGCACACCACTGTGTTGGGCACACCCAATATGGATACCTTCGGGTTTTGACCTACCTCGGAAAACTTGGTCTGCCCTTAACCGAATCCACACCAACCATGGCAGATGTGCAGACCACCTTTACAAATGGGGCATGACTGCCTCACCCAGGTGCGACTGTGGATCACCCTGCCAGACAATTAATTATATTACAGCAGAATGTGTCCAATGTGCATACAGTGGAAACCTGTCAGACTTCATCCATGCTACACCAAGTGTAGTGGACTGTCAAACCTAGACATTCAGTTGTAGCCTATTCTTGATACTTGAGTGTCTCTTTTATGACTGTATTATGTCTTATTATTGTACACACGTCTATTACTATGTCCATATATATTAAGGATTAACATAATGTAACTTTTCATGTGTGAGCCATACACTAAATAAATAATAACCACTGGTTACCTTGAATCTTGCATATTCATATCCTCCATATATCACTTTTTGACATTCATCAATCAGCCATCCTATTATCCATGCCAATAGTTTATAATCCAATCCCATATTCTCCAATTTATGCAACAGTCTTCCATGCTGTATTCTGTCAGAAGTCTTAGCAAAATCCAAAAGTATCATAGCATATTCATTCCCCTTCTAACTCAAGTTTGTATATGGTACATGAATACCATATACCAGGTTGATAGCTTATAACAAAATGGCTGCTTATTAGTTGAACAATCACTTCTGCATCAGTCACCCACATACCATCTGCATCCAGTAGTTATTCTTCAAATTCATTCTTTCTTTTACTTGCAGCATAACAATAGAATTATTTTGGGCTGTCTTTAACTTGCACAGTCAGTTTCTTTTCTGACTCAGATCTTGCTTTCTGTACAACACTTGTGACTCTTCTGGCCTGCTGCACACAATATTCCTTCAACATTACTTTTCTTATGAATCTTTTGCTTAATTAGATTACACATTCATTTCACTCCTACTCTATTTATTCTTCAAACCCTAGGGATGCATTCTGATAATCACATCATTTAAGTATTTTTTATACACTTCCCATACCCAATGTAGATATCCTTCCCATACAATAACTGATACCATGATACAGAAACCAGCATACCACTCATTATGGTGAGACTTTGTTAATAATATTTTGTTAACAAAGTCTCACCATATCATTAACAAGACTTTGTTAATGATATTTTTATATAGAGGATATTATCATAATATTAATCCTATCGGCTGCAGCATTATTTAAATATAGGATTTTTATTTATTTAATCCTGTACATAGAGATGATCTGTGTTCAACATTTTTTTTTTTTTTAAATTTCCGAGTGTACCTATATATGCACAAGGGCTCACTCCGATTAGCGCAATGACCTTTTTTTTTATTGCTTTCAGAATCCAAAAAAATCAGACTCACTACCAAAATACAAAATAATCACATTTAATAAAACACAAACAATATATATACATTTCAAACAATATTACATAACTAACTACAGAATTAATTGGATCCAAGGCCTTTTTTAAAAATAAACTTACACTTAAGACTAGACTAAACACTTTGTTTTCACAATGACAAAATGTTCATAGGCAGTTTCTTTCTCTGTTAAAACCCTTTTCCAAAGATATATGACTTTATTCTTCATTTTCACCACTCATGTATTTTTTACTAAATAATTTAAGGAAATTACAATGTCAACTAGGATATACATTAAAATAAATTGTAATATACTTCAATATTTCGGCAACGTCATGTTGCCATTTTCAAGAAACTTAAGAACAAGATACGTGCATGCAGGCACAACAAACAGTAAGTGAGGAAGAACCAGGAAGCTATTATTTCTCCTAAAGTCCTGGTAGTGACCCCTAGCGGGCAATGTTGGTATTCTTGGGTGAATGGGCTGAAGGTCTTCTGATGTAAGTTTCCCAAATTTGAGGCAGTCTCATGCAACCAAATTTGTTGAGGTTTGGATTGTTTCTTAGGGCTGAAGCTGATTCCATGAAAAGCCTTTCATATTTGTATTTACTATGGCGTATTATCGTGGCTTTCTTCCACCGTATTCTATGACAGGTATCCAGCACATGGTCACCAAGACCAGAGTGGCTGTATTGGTGAAACCGGATGTAGTCCTTGTGTGTTCTGAAATTCTGATATTTGCTGTCCTGCCTGTTTGGCCAAAGTAGGACAGCTTACAGCTGCAAGGGACCTGGTATACACCAGGTAGATCTAGGGGGAGAAGGTTGGTATTTAGTAGAGCGGGTAAGGGATATAAATTTTTTTACATGGTCTGTAACAAATAGTTAAGTCATGTTTTTTCAGGATTTTGTAATTTTTTCTGAGATGCCTCGGATATAAGGTATGGAGTAATCCTTGTTGTGAGGGGGGGGGTTACTGGTTTCAATAAATATTTTATACGACATCTCGTGCACTGTATCGAAGAAAGAATTTAAAAAAGTACGAGATCAACACATCAAAAAATTTGAAAATTTAAAAAAGAACTCGATCTAGAAACCACAACTTCCTACTGAAACGGTAGTCAACCTTTCTTCATTTAGTGTGAAACCTGAAGCACTCTACGCCCTCACACGTGGCCACAACTTCGCCATTGTGCTCAGAAGAATACCTGCTGAAGATATTATGATACGAATCGAACGCGGGATATGACACCTTCCAAACCACGTCGCCAACGATATTAGACTGGATGTGGCTTGTGTTCGGACCAAAGCTATACCACCAAAAGCCAAGTAAGGAAATTAAATCTCTACTAGAATTAAAGAAAAACAAGAAAATAAAAATCACCAAAGCTGATAAAGGGAACACCACAGTATTGCTTAACCAAAAGGATTACACATGTAAGCTGAAAGCTCTATTGTTAGATTGGACTACTTACCTCCCTATCGACTCCAATCCCACCAACTTACAAATTAAAAAACTTCACAGGCTCCTTAAGAAGGTCACTTCTTGGCCTGTGGAAATCGCTAACAAATTAAAACCATTTAAATCCATACCCCCCCCCCCCCCTGTATTTATGGACTCCCAAAAATACATAAGGAAAATGTGGCTTTACGTCCCATAGTGGATGGCATTGATTCCCCAAATACAAACTAGCTAAACATTTGGCCAAAGCTCTCTCACACTATACTGGCACACCTTCACACATAAAAAACTCAGCCCACTTCAAAGCCAGCATAGAAACCTTACACTCAAACATACTGACACAATGGCCAGTTTTGATGTCACCTCCTTATTCACAAATGTCCCATTCAAAGAATCCTTAGAGCTAATCCAAGCTAAATTTCCTCCTGATATCACAGCCCTATTTCAGTTCACAATGAAATCAAGCCATTTTGTTTGGCAAGGAAAATTCTACAAACAAATAGAGGGGACAGCCATGGGTTCTCCACTCTCCCCACCCTTGGCCAACTTTTATATGGAGACTTTTAAAGAGAAAGCCTTAAACTGTGCCCCACAAAAACCAACCATTTGGCTTTGCTATGTTGATGATGTGTTCGCTATTTGGCCACATGGCTCTGATGCACTCCTCTCCTTCCTAACATACTTAAACAACCAACACCCCAGAATCAAATTCACCCTGGAAGAAGAAAAAAAAAAAAACTGCCTTCCTTTCTTAGACACACTAGTCACCTGCCAGCCTGATGGAACCTTGGTTTTCTCAGTCTATAGAAAACCCACCTATACATGCAGATACATTCACCAAGAATCACACCACCCCTCCTCGCAACAATATGGAGTCATTAAGACACTACACAACAGGGCTAAACTTATCTGTTCAAACGACAATGCCCTAACCACAGAATTAAACACTTTCTCAGCCAATGGCTACCCCCCCCCCCCAAAAATAAAATCCAAAAAATATTGAAACCAGTAAACAACAACCCCCCCCCCCCTTCACAACAAGGATTACTCTAAATCCATCACCATACCCTTTATCCGAGGCACTTCAGAAAAAATTACAAAAATCCTAAAAAAAACGTGACTTAACTTATTGTTACAGACCATGTAAAAAAATTGGCATCCCTTACCCGCTCTACTAAATACCAACCTTCTCCCCCTAGATCTACCTGGTCTATACCAGGTCCCTTGCAGCTGTAAGCTGTCCTACTTTGGCCAAACAGGCAGGACAGCAAATATCAGAATTTCAGAACACAAGGACTACATCCAGTTTCACCAATACAGCCACTCTGGTCTTGCTGACCATGTGCTGGATACCTGCCATAGAATACGGTGGAAGAAAGCCACGATAATACACTGTAGTAAATACAAATATGAAAGGTTTTTCAGGGAATCAGCTTCAGCCCTAAGAAACAATCCAAACCTCAACAAATTTGGCTGCATGAGACTGCCTCAAATTTGAGAAACCTACATCAGAAGACCTTCAGCCCAATCGTCCAAGAATACCAACATTGCCCGCTAGGAGGCATCATCAGGACTTTAGGAGAAATAATAGCTTCCTGCTTCTTCCTCACTTACTGTTTGTTGTGCCTGCATGCATGTGTCTTGTTCTTAAGTTTCTTGAAAATGGCAACGTGACGTTGCCGAAATATTGAAGTATATTAAAATTTATTTTAATGTATATCCTAGTTGACATTGTAATTTCCTTAAATTATTTAGTAAAAAATGCATAACCAACGTCTAAGCCTTTCCACGAGAATCACCACTCATGTAGTACATTTATTCTTTCTGACTTAATTCTGTCTTCATTTTAGTAGAAATAACAGTTAGATTCACCGTCCTTAATACAGATGACACTTCCTAATCAGAGTTTTCTCAAACATTCCTTTAGAACATAAATAGCAATTTCTTCTTTTATTCACTAATGCTTATTGACAGTCTTAACTCTTCCACTTTAAAAAAAAGTCACAGTTCTATGATTCCCTTTTTGGAATCTACTACTAATCTTCCAATTAGTGTTTCTTTCAATATTCCTTTTAAAATGTCTATTGCAATATTTCCCTTTTATTTACCAATACTTATTCCACTTTAAACTTGATAGTTCCTTTTTCAGAATATACTATTAATTTTCCTCCAACTGTCACATAAAAAAAACTCTATTTCCTCCAAATCTAAATGTCTGCCGGCATGTGTTCTTATTTCCTTCCCGAACACTCTTCTTTACACCTGTTACTCTGATACCGAACGCTTGTCAGCTGTCAATCACACATCAAACTTCTCGGCAAGCATGCACACACTCCTTGAAAGTGGCAAGCGAGAAACTAAACATAATGGCTGACACATTGTCCCTGATAGCGACAAGAGAATGTCTTCATAAAACACAACACTTAATATTTTAAACTACTATAAAATTTTTTAAAGTTAATACAACTATTCAAATCCGGTAAGTACATAAATTTTTTAAATGCTTTACATATCATTTTTGACAAAACAATTTCAATAATGGGCACATCGCAAGTGCCGACAATGCATGTAATAAAACTAAAACTAATAAATATACTAACATAAACAATACGTAAAAATATTCAGAATTTTAAATGATGATTATTTTTACATCAGTTTCATCTTTCTCTGAAATTTTTTTTTGTAAAAAAAATTTTAAATATTTAACCTATATCTAACAAAACTTTTAATGCTTATTCCTAGATCTTAAAAAATAACGTGATTCTTGCTGATCATTATTCACACTCTCAGAATCACTAGTTTCAGAATCATCTGATGCTAGAGATAATTCAGAAATTTCTTCTTCCAATTTACTATAATTACAAATCTCATTTCTGTATTTCTCAAATATTTCATTTAAACTATTTGAATTATGCCCTAAATCTACAGAATCATCACTATCAGAATCAAGTTCTACAGGTGTCTGAGATTCTACAGGTTTCTGAGATTCTTTATCCTTATTAACTAAATTAGAGGTATTTTCATATTCCTCTGGTTTATTTAACTCTAAGTAAACTAACCTATGATATTCTGCTATAATTTCATCAATGTTAGAGTCAGTTTGATTATCATCACTCTTACATTGTACATTATCTGAATTATGTACCTTGGGATTTCTAAAATTTCCTGCACTAGGTTTTGTTTTACCCAAATTTAATTTTCTCCCTTGATGTGTATTTAAATTACGATGTTGGAAACTATTCCCTTTCCTATTATTTGATTGTGAATGAGATGCACAAATTGTATCAGGGAAAACAACTCTCGTCTTTCAATATTCTATTCATATTGTCTCCTAATATAACTAAATTTCTACCCCCTAAAAAGTACTTTTTTAACCTATCAGAGTGTCCATTTATAATTTTACTAGAATTTTTGATATCTTGAATCCTAAAATTCACAGGAGAAAATTTCTCTAAAATTCTATATGGACCTAAAGCTTTCCTACCTAATTTCCCAACTTTTTTTTTTATACTAGATTTATAATCTAACAATACTAAATCTCCTGGTGCAAATGACTGATACTTTCTAAAAAGATTTATATACTGCCTAGTTTTCTGAGAACTTAATTTACTTATTTCACCTACTGATCTACGAGTGGTGGAAAATTTACTACTGTTTCAAGATACTCATTTATGTCATTGTATCCTGTATTAGAAATGACTGAAACAAGTTCATTAGAAAAGATTGGATCAAAGTCATATAAAGCAAAAGATGGTTCTTCTTTGATAGCAGAATGATAAGCAGATCTGCATGCAAATAATGCTTGAGAAAGATATGTGTCCTAATCATTCATTTAGTGTTTGCCAGATTGGAGAGTATTTTCTTTATATTTTCATTCAGCCTTTCATACATACCATTACACTGTGGATGGTACGGTGTAGTAAAAATCTTCCTAACATTGAGTAATTTACATAACTGTAACAACGGTTCCGATGTGAAATTTGCTCCATGATCTGAAAGTAAGGTCTGAGGAGTTCCATATCTACAAATTATCACATTCAAGAACTTTCTTGCAATAGTTTTTGCAGTTTGATCCTTCATTGACACTGCTTCAGGAAATCTAGTTAGCATATCTATGGCTACTAGAATGTACTTATTGCCTTTTTTAGTAATTGGCAGTGTACCTACCACATCAATAGCAACAGCCTGAAAAGGTCTAGTTGGAATTGGAAATGGTTGAAGTGGAGCTTGTCCTCTGAAAGGGGATCTTATTTGGCACTTATGGCATGATTTGACATATGTGAGTGTGTCATTCTTCATACCTTTCCAGATATAATGATCCTTTATTCTTTTCCAAGTTCTAGAAAATCCTTGGTGTCCTGCCAAGTCAGAATCATGGAAAGTGTACATAATCCAAGGAATAATTTGAGTTGGTGCCAATATATTCACTTTCAACTTTCCATCTTCCATTTGTCTAGATAAGAGTCACCCATCTTTATCTAAATATAAGTTTTCCAGGTTTAAAAATGTATCCAGTTGAGTTTCACCCTTCACTACTGCTTCATAAATAGTTTTAAGTACAGGATCATCTTTCTGAGCTCGGACAATCTTATCCTTTTCCCAAATTTATGAACTAAGGTCCTTATTCTTTAGAGTCTCAATATTAAACACTTGATCATTATCATCAGGGTGTTTAAAAACTTCAGGAGACTGCTCTAATTTTCCATTATCACCTGATATCCTGTCTAAACGGCATTCTAGTCCACACAAGGACACTGTACCATCACCAAAATTACATGCAAAACCATGACATTTCAGAAAATCGATTCCAAATATTACTTGTACATTTGGATTTGGAAGAACTATTAATGGATCACAAACTTTCAATGGAAAACAAGGAATTGAGATAAAAGCATCTATTTGCTTATCAGCTGAAATTTCTGATTCAAATATACCCTTTAGTTTAATTGGATAGCTTAAAACTGAAATGTCATTTGGAATTAGAGTTTTAATTCTGTTAAACAAACTATAAGAAATGAGTGAGATATGTGCACCTGTGTCAAGCAAGATTTCACAAGGCACATTTTCAATAAATCCTTGTAGAACTGTAAAAGGATTACCTCCATTAGCATAAGGAGCTAATGATACATCAAACTCTCTGCCGGCTTGTGTTCTTATTTCCTTCCTGAACACTCTTCTTTACACCTGTTACTCTGATACCAAATGCTTGTCAGCTGTCAATCAGACATCAAACTTCTCGGCGAGCATGTGCACTCGTTGAAAGTGGCAAGCGAGAAACTAAACATAATGGCTGACACGTTGTCTCTGATAGTGACAAGAGAACGTCTTCATAAAACACAACACTTAATATTTTAAATTACTATAAAATTTTTTAAAGTAATACAACTATTCAAATCCAGAGATTTTGAATAAATTTTTTAAATGCTTTACATATAATTTTTGACAAAACAAATTCAATATTGGGCACATCGCAAGTGCCGACAATGCGTGTTATGAAACTAAAACTAATAAACATACTAAAATAATACATTAAAATATTCAAAATTTTAAATTATGATTATTTTTACAACTTAATACAGTGTGCATGAGAGAAACTAGATTATCTTGGAGGCATGCTGAAAATTTCTGTCTACATTTTGCTAAAGTATGCAAACGTGATAATGACATGAAAGTCAAATGACCATGATTATGAATCTGGAAAAGGAATGGACCTGTATGCTATAGGTCCAAACTCCTTGTCCAAGGAGCATTGGGTGATGTCAAGGAAAAACTGCCCCACAAACAGTCCAGGACCTCATTACATGCCTACAGGAAGAATGGTCTAAAATTCCCACTGATCACTATCGTATACATGTGGAAAAAGCCCCAAAGGAATGCCGCAGTCATTGCAGAGAAAGTACCTCCTTTCTACCTCTTATTGAGGTGGGTGCCATGACTGTTCCTCACACTATGGTGTACATTGATTTCTTTCCAAGCAGTGTGTGTGTGTGCGTGTGTGTGTGTGTGTATAATGAATAGAGATGGAGATAAACTACATCTTTGTCTTACACCTTGATTAATTTCAATTTCTTCTGTTAATTTATTACCTAATTGTAAAATTTGCAGAATTCTATTTTTAGGTTTCTATGAGCCTGGTGGTTATTGGAAAGCAGAAAAAACAGTTTTGCTGGGATTAGGATACAGTCCCACCATTTCAAGTAATTTTGCAGTGAGTTCATATCTCAGCATAGTGTTTCCTCAAGGCCTTGGAAGGTACCATCTTGAGTAGCGATAGCTATGTCATCAGCACAGATAAACTGGACTAGCTGTTGGAGGGTTCCTCCAATACAATACTAATAGTCACTCCAAGACAACATCCTACTTCTTCTCTTGGATGTTGTCTTGGAGTGGCGTAACTATTTTTTGTGTTGTTCTTGAATCTCATCCATTTAGTAGAGCTGTTTGATAGTTTCCAATTCCTGTTTGAACAATTTTTCAGAGAAAGAAATCTTCTGCACTCTGGTTCACTAAGCATTTTATGATACCATATTTCTGAGATGGATGGTGAGCTGATGTATCATGAATATAGTGCCCTGTAAAAGTCAGTTTTTGGTAGACAGAAGTGATCCATCCAGGTTTCATTGGATATGAATGTATATAAATATATAAAAGAAATTCCTTTTGATGTTTCTTGTTCTAATGTGAATTTAATTCCTGGATGTAGACTGTTGATTTTTTGTAAAAATTAAGTTCTTGCTCATTGATTCCATACTACAAATATGCCAATTATGTATCATGACCAAATACAGTTTGGGAATCGAGAGCAAAAATTCTTCCTTGCAGATGATGTTCCAGATAAAAGTTTACTAGGTTAGGTGACAATGGTAAACCCATTGCAGTTCATTCCACTTGTTGGTTTAGTTGTTCATTCCATGTGAAGTACCCAGATTTATTTTTTTTTATATGATGATACAATGGCTGTGAGTCCCTTTTACGGAGAAGGTGGGAGGGAGTTACAGCATCATCTCAATCCCTCTCTAATTTTATCCGGCTCGGGATCAGCATAGCTGGCAAATCAGGCCTATGGCTGGGTCTTAAGTATTCCTGACCGTAATCCATATGTGTTCATGGGACCGGTTTATCTGTTCTGGGATACAAAAAACCCAAGTTTCTGGGTGAAAGAAACCTTACCTCCATATGAGACCGGCTAACTCACCTTTAGTCAAAAGACACCAGATAAAATTTCCTCACATCCCTTAGTACCCTAATGTGGTTGTGAATTTGAATAGGTCCACTATGTTCTAACTGAAAATCCTTGGGCTAGAATGTCTGTTGTTTTGGTATGTGGAATCTTCGTGAAGAGGGAGGGATGCAATGTCAAAGCTCACCATCATATCTAGAGATGTCAGTTTAATGGCCACTCAGCTTTTTAATAAAAAAAATTCTACAGATTCTCACACAATACAAGAATTTTTTTTATTAAAGAAGCTAAGTGGCCAATGAGAGAACAGAGAAGGTTTAACAGAAATCTTGAGACCTTGTAGGTGGGGCTGCCTGTGAAATCCATTTACTATTCTACTGTTCAATTGTTCAAATTCCTTACAGTGATGATGTTTTATGATATGCAAACAAAACATTTTTGAAGTGACACACGTGATTGTATAATTAAGGCTGAGATTGGCTGGCTAAAGATCTGTCTGCATTTCAAAAAAAAAAAAAAATTAAATAAATAAATAAAATAATAATGCAAATAGTTAGGGTCAGAGCTACTAAGAGAAAAGATCTAGAGTATTGAAAGTTATTTGGTATTCTGGCAGTTAGATCACTATTAACAGAAAATATTTAATTTCTTCTGGTATGATCAATAAAGTTAGAGGAGAGAAGCCAGTTCGATATCTGAACACAAATCTTAAAAGATGATTTCCCTTTGGATATGATAACAGAAAGTTAATTTTTGTGAATAAATAATTAAAGAGGTTAAAGTCATTATTTGAATCTTGGTGACCTTATACTATACTAACAAGTGGAAGGATGGTTTACCATTATCACCTAACCTAGAAACCTTTTATCTGGAACATCATCTGCAAGAAAGAATCTTTGCTCTTGATCCCAAACTGTCCATTTGGTAATGATACATAATTGTGTGCTTATATCCTTGTGCCCACAATAATGTGCTTTGCATTATGGGATACTAAGGCAAGTGATGTGAAGTCATTAGCCTCCATATACGAGTTGCACAGTCGTGAAGTTACTTCATGCGCATACTTTGTTCGCTTACACTTGGATAAAGGATTAAACCAAGAATATAATTTCTTGGCCTCTTTAATTCATAGTGTAACCAAGTGAAAAAAATTTCAACATATGCCTCTAATCCAGAGTATATTAGTAATAAGGTGTGACACCTTTTGGCTACTTGTATATGAAAATATGATTTCTGTATTACTTCAACGTTGGTATCACTTCTGGGTCTGGCTCCCACTGATGAGATCTCAATAAAGGTCGAGCTCCAACTGATGCATTTTTGTGTTCAGGAGGGAAATTTTCTGAGTAGTTTCCACAGAAGTGGTGGTGGTGCTGCTTAAGTGGATGCCTTTCCGAGATATGAGTGACTCTGCTCGTTGGTGGGGGTCAGCCCTGCCACTGAGGATTTTTTGTGGTGATGGGATCAGCCTGTCACTCAGTTAAATGATTCTTTGGGTCACTCATTTTTGGGTGATCTGAGGGATTGCATGATTTTTTTTGGAGAGGTATTCCCAAACACAGATATACCTCAATAAAGGTAGAAACCAGTGTGAGTAGTGACCCTTCTCATAATGCATAGCATTATGCATGTCCGCAAGGATATGTGCTTTACATTACGGGATACTAAGGCAAATGATGTGGAGTCATTAGCCAGACTGGTTTCTACCTTTATTGAGGTATTTCTTGGCATCTTTAATTTATAGCATAACCAAGTGGAAAAGCTTTCGACATGTAGTTTTCAGAGGATCCAGCATACCTTGAAACATCTGACAAATGCACTTTTTTCTGGAAGTAATTACATAATTACAATTTTGATAAGTGAGGTTATATGAATATATTTAAGCATATGCTTCCAGTTAAATAACGGAAATAATCATTGCTGCAATGAAAGCCTTCATCCCAAGTTTTGATGTATATAAGGAATGATACATAATTTGTTTGTGTTAAGACCACAAATGTTAGTGAAGTAGAAGTGTTATTTTTTTTGTGGAAAAACTTTCAACATATGCCTCTAATCCAGAGTATATTAGTAATAAGGTGTGACACCTTTTGGCTACTTGTATATGGAAATATGATTTCTGTATTACTTCAACCTTGGTATCACTTCTGGGTCTGGCTCCCACTGATGAGACTTCAATAAAGGTCTAGCTCCAACTGATGCATTTTTGTGTTCAGGAGGGAAATTTTCTGAGTAGTTTCCACAGAAGTGGTGATGCTGCTTAAGTGGATGCCTTTCCAAGATATGAGTGGCTCTGCTCGTTGGTAATTTTGATAAGTGAGGTTCTGTGAATATATTTAAGCATATGCTTCCAGTTAAATAACGGAAATAATCATTGCTGCAATGAAAGACTTCATCCCAAGTTTTGATGTATATATAAGGAATGATACATATAATTTGTATGTGTTAAGACCACAAACGTTAGTGAAGTGGAAGTTTGTTTTTTGTTTTTTATTTGCTTATAAATTTTTGATGCTTTTTGTGGGAGATTTTTTCTAATCTGCAGTAACAATGTGAATCAGAATATGAGCATTTTTTTTTTTTTTAAATGAATGGACAACAGACTGAGAAAGAAAAAAAAAACTTTTATAAATTGAAAAACTTTACATCTTGGATGTTTTTTTTTTAAGTTGCCACTGAGGAATTAAATTATCCTAATCAAAATCACATTTCGATTAGGATAATTTAATACATTTGCTTCCAAAAAGTCTGGTTGATATATTTCCCTAGTCCTTGGCACTATAGTCATTTTCTATAGGTGCACAAATGCACTACACAATTTGTAGTGCACTCATGTATTTATGCTAACTGATTACTTTTGTTTATGGAATGATTATTTTAGTATACATGTCCTATTTTAGTAAGAATGACTAACTTTTCTACTTATATTACTGATGTATTCTTTTGGGGTTGCTGTTTCATTCCTGACTGGCATCTGTAAGTAAGTTATTGCAAGTTTTTCTCCCTGTTCCTAACACATCTACTTATAATTCATAAATGCCTATCACTAAGCATTCATTTATCATGGAAATATTATATTCTTTTGCTTGTGGCCCAAATTAATATACCTTAAATTTATTCACAATACTGTTCTAAATTTATATTCCCATTCCTATTTATTTATGATTTGAATTTATAGAACTGTTTTAAGCAAACAGTGCATGAAAAAACAACAAATATTAATTATTTTTATAAATCAACTATAACCTTTTAATTCTTCATCTTGCTGTGATTCTTCAACCTGATCTTGTTTTTTTTCATGTAATGTTCCTATAGTTTTATATCTCAGTGTTTCTTGGACTGTAGCATTATGTCCCATCACCTGAAAAAGTGGATATTTATGTTAACTGATTACCTTAGTATACATGTCCTATTTTAGTAAGAATGACTGACACTAATGAACCACTCTGACAGAAAACAAAACATAATGCAAATACATTAGACACATTAAAATTTCAGTAAAAGGTAACTATATAAAAATAAATAAATAAAAACTCAATCTAAACACAAACTTATTAAGTACAAACTTAACCAATCTCTTTCAAATTACATGATATCAACTAAAAAACTTGATTTCTAACAAAGACTTAATATTAATTAGGTCTTTGTTAGAAGTTTAAAACTTTTTTACTAGAAGTTTTCGTAATCCTATTTGAAGCATCCTATCAGTGGACTGCAATCTTTTGAATGACACCACCTCACTGACAATCTCCATTCTTTCTCTTGATGCTTTATATCTCTTCTATAGTCCATTCACTGTAATTCACATTCCATTCACATTCCCTGTAATTTTGGTTCTGTTCACCTTGGATCAGTTTTTAGGTTTCCAACATACATTCTGTGTAAGCAGTTTTTCTCTATATATTTTCTGGTAGGGTCTTGTTTATATTTCTTGACATTTCTTCTTTAGTATTTCAGTTAAGCAATGATTTTTGTAGTTTTCTTATAAACAATTTTGGCTTTATTCATCATCTTAATTTCTAAATGTTTTATCATTATAACTTGCAAAGGACATGGCTTTTTTTTCCCTGTTCACATATTTCTGTATTCTCAAGTCAAAATGGTTAGCTATATGAATAATTTGTCATTTGCAAATTTCTCATATTTCTCACCAATCTTATCCATGATTTATCCTTCTTTACAAACCTTTTAGTTTCACTCAGCAACATCATGTCATAACATATCTGATGTATTAATATTCTGTTAATCTTCACTTCTTATTTCTGTAATCCTACTTTCTGTGTGAATGCTGTAGAGTAAGGAGGCGAGGCACTGCATCTTTGTCTAGCTTATATTCTAATTTGGAAAGTCATTCTTGATTATAATTCTAACTGATAAAATCTGGTATCAGTATATAAATTCATATCCATTATAATTATGCAAATGTCCTCTAATATTTCAAATATCTTCCTATATACAGCTACCAAAAGCCTTTTCCAAATCTACAAAACATGTACCACACTTGTGTTGTACTTTTTCTGCTTAGAAACCTTATTAGCAATGGCCTCTCTTATTCCTCTAACAAATCCAAACTTCATCCCACTTAGTTGCAACAATGTCCTCATCCAGCTGTTTCCTAGATTACCTTAATTACTTCAGATGTATGTCCAATTAAGCTAACTGTTTTATTTAGATTTATTACATTCCAGGTTACCAATCCTTTTAGGTACATAACTTTGCTCATTATGAGCCCCAAAGCTACTATCCTCATTTGCTTACCAAGCTAACCAGCTTCTTAGTTATTCCTACTCAAATTTGACATTGTTCTCCAGAATAGATAAATCTATATTCTCTTTCCAGATTTCTTCTACATATTTTTTCTATCTTTCTGATATTTCTTAAATATTTCTAGTTCCAGTCTATCTCCTGTATCACATTATGATATTTCCATCCATGATGTAATGATATAATGTACTGATGTTCTGAGATGCTTTTTTTTTTTTCATTCCTTTTAAATGATTTGTTTCCACAGGAGGCTTATTCCCTACTGTAGAGATTCCAGGTGGAAGCTTCCAGTTTCATCTGAAGTGGCTTGACTTTCATCCAGGATACACCTACCCCTAAACCTCAGAAGTCTCAATCCTACATTATCCATTCACATATACTTGTCTTTCATCAAAAGGAAAGAAAAGAACAAACATTGTGGTTTACCCATTGCCTTGTAGGCTGATATTTCAGTTGTTGACATGTCCTCTTATAATGATGTTATGGTTATATCCAGGGCTGCGTCAATCTGAGGGTGCAAGAGGTGTACCGCACCCAGGCGGCATTTTATGTAGCTAATATCTAATTTGGATTATACAATGCAGTATTACGGGCGGCCGATAAAAGTTTGCACCCGGGCGGCAAATACCCTTGGCATGCCCCTGATTATATCATCGATACCCAAGATGCTAGAGATGCAAGATGTGATCTCTTGATCAGTCTCATGCCACTTGGTTGAGAGAAAAGATTCTGTTTCATCAGCTAAGAGCAAACATCTACAAGAATATACAAACAATCAAAAGTACTTCCATTCCTTTCGACAAAAATTCAAATCAAAGATGCTTTATTTTCTTTTAAACTTATCTTTTGAACACTCAGGTTGAAACTGTTCAATAATGCAACATCACTTGAACTTTGGTTACATTAAAACTTATACTTCATTCAATAAACTCTATAAACAATTATGATGATGGCTTACGCTGCAACTGCTCCCCTAATCCTTTATTTCTAATCTCACCCCCCCCCCAAAAGGCTGTAAATCTTCCTATATTTCAGTACCATGGGCGAGGTCAGAATTAGATAACTCAATTCTCCTACTTCAGAGTTACCAAAATTGCAGTTTTAACATAGCACAATCTTAATACAAGATGCTGAAAGGTATCTTTTGATAGTCACATTCTATTTCCAACAAGGAAGACTGTTCTACTGAGTCCTCAGCAAAAGCATGCAAAACCTACTGAGAGAAAGTATGAAGTTTTTCTAGTTAGATCACAACAGAGGCTTATGTAACATAAAAATGGATAGGTAGTAAGTGATGCTGGTGTGTTTCAGCTGTATTCGTCAAATGAATGCGTCTTTGCACTCAAGTTAACAGTTAATATTTTTTACCACCACACCTGTGGTTTCCTCAAAGGTAATATACAGAGTAATAATCTGGCCACCTAGATTTCTGGATGACTCCACTGGACTTTTTGCATGGTGTTTTATCAAAGACTGTGTGTAGAGAAAAGTTAGAGATTTGGATGATTCGAAACAACATATCATTGCAGCAGTTGCTCTAATAATGCCTCAGATGCTGGAAAACACTTGAGCTTGAGTATCATGCCCACACTTAACTTTACTACCTTCATATAAACTTGGTAAGTTACTCTGTATAATAACAAAAAATTATTTTAATGAATTTTATAGATGTTGAGATATGTGTGTGTATTTTTGGATACCTCTAGCCCAGAAACCCTGTATTACAAAATTTTAAAATTACAAAAAATCAGATTATTACAATGTAATGAAATATATAATTATTTGAGAGTAACAAACTAATTAGCTTGGCAGACTCCTAAAATGCAGACACATTTGTGCACTACTATAGCTTAAGAGCACATTCTGGTTGTTAATTCACAAATGATATAATATTCTCAGTTGTTTTGTTGAAATAACTCTAACTGCATATGAAATTAGGAGAATAGTGGAGCAATTTAAATTTATATTGTGGAAAGTGTGTCAGTACTCCATCCAAGTAATTAGATATGGTAAATAAAAGTAGTAATTCTTCCAGCTGAAGGATGGATCCCTGTTTTTATTTAAAAATCATATATATTTGTTATTTTTAGTTACTGTTATTATATACAGAGCCTCCATAGCTCAGTCAGTATAGACTAAGCCCTTTGGTCAGAAAGACCTGGGTTCGATTCCCATCAGTGATGTGAAAAACCTTTATCTGGTCTCTTTTGATGAAAGGTGAGTTAGCTGGTCTCATACAGAGATACGGTTTTTTTTTTTTTTTTTTTTTTTATACCTGGAAACTCGGGTTTTTCATCCCCCAGAATAGGCAAACTGGTCCCATGAACACACGCATCTACAGACATAGCACACACCAGGAGGCATTGAGATAACCACCTTATCCTCGAGTTACGGTTGTGAAGTCCAAGAATGCTTAGAAAGGTCATGGGCATTTAAGTCCCTGTTAGGACCACTGATAGAAAATTATTATATATATTGCTACATGTGTATAAATTGCTGCATCCATGCTACATCTTAATTACAGCACGACTCTTATATATCACCAACATAAGATAAGTGAAATTAAACTGCCAAAATGAAGAAATGGTCATATATGCTAATATCTAAAAGTTTAGATACTAACAACTTTAGTTTGCATGACTTGTTATAATAATTAATCTTACTAGTAGCTGACCAATATGGTTCAAGTTATGTTTATGTGAATCCCATCCAAGAAAGGATGTAAGCTTATAGTACATTAGTACTATAGGCTAAGGGAACTCTGCTCTATTGACCATATACGGAAGTCTTTCAAGCCACTTCATGCTTTCAAATAGCCATGGTGGTAGTCCAAAAAATATTAAACATCCACATCAGTGGGATTTGAACCTACAATCTATAGGTTCTGCTGATTGTAGAATTGGTAGCCTCACTTCCTTGGTTAACTGTTTTATTAAAAGAAATTAATCTTATTGTTTTTAGTCTTCTAATCCACATCTGCACTGAACTTGTTATTGAAACAATTCTTAGCAGTATGACAACATTCAATTCCCATTCCATTTTAAATTCTAATCTTGGTTTAAGAAGTATATGTATATAAAGGCTATACAAAAGATGAATCAAGCATACTGCAATTGGCTTTCATTGAAATCTCCATCTTCCTTTTACACTAAAGTCCAGAATAATTGCAAACAAATTATCGACACATCCAAAACAGATTTTGAAATGCCAGATATGCGAAAACTTGCATCATACTGAAGCAGTAATCATGTTCTCTGGTTTTAATGGCCATAACTTTCATCCACCCACCCCTCCCAACTTTTCTGCACTCTGACAGTTTTTTTTTTTTACCCAAAGAAAACCCCTATCTCCTAAATTCCTACTTTATCAATTCTTGCACTGATGATCTCAGTACATTCCACTTCTACTATTCTTTCTGCTCATTCAATTTTTTGCTAACAAAAGATCAAAACACTCCAAACCAATGGAGAAGTACTGTTCTATGTCACATTTTTATCCTATCCTATCCCATAGGAAATTAGTACATTTCAACCCATTCCTATGACGGCAACAAATCTAATATTCCCTGAATATTAGGAATTCCTATGGTCTTATAAATCTTTTTTTTTGGTTATATTTTTTGTAAAGGATTCTGTGAAAAAATTAGAAGAATATTGCAAAAAATCAAAGTACTGCAAAAATATAACAAGAAAGCAACATTTAAAATATCTACAAAATTAAAAAATGTATTTAGATCCTCTAAAGGATTCCTTCTTTTTTCTGACCAGGTAGATATCAGATCTGATGCACAAAACATCATTTATACATATTCTGTTATGTGTGAGTATTTATACTTCATAACAAAAACACAGACATTTTTATTTTCCTGGTATTAAGTAAGAATCAATAACTGTTAAAACAGTGTTTTAGTAAAATGCTACTGTATATGTTTATAACTATTTCTCAACCTTTTTTACATATATTTGCATCTCTAACAAAGATCTTGAAGAAGAATGAAACCAGTAATGCCATCAAATTAACAATAGTAGTTATTTCCTTATTATTTTTATGTGAATTCTACCTACAAAAAGCTGTAAACTTATCATATGCAAAGCAGCATCGTGGGTGGGATAATTCTTAGATCTGAGAGTAGATAATCAGGCTTATTACTGTTTTAGTTTCATTCAGTACTAATCAGCAATATATATATATATATATATATATATATATAAACAAAATCCACACTATGACTGAGAAAGCATACATCAACAAATGTTATGTTTTCATAATAATGCTTAACAGTATAACAAACACTAAGAGGGGGAAAAAAAAACCCATTAAACTCACTACTGTCTCGTTGGTTTTCTACCAAGCATCATCAGAGCACAATGATAACTGTGACAGGCACACAGCACTAAACAAAGGAAATGTAGAAAATATAAATTGTAACTGACACCTAATGTCCTTACAGAGCACCCTCTACAGCAGGGGTCGGGAACCGGCGACTCTTGGCTGAACAAAATGTGGCTCTTTTATATTGAATTAAGAGATACATAATTAATACAAACAACTAAATATTGTTTTTTGATAGGGCCTGTTCGTGGTGCTAGATACTATGCATGTGACATGTGTTACTAAGGCTCTAAACAACAGGTACGCTTACAGACGCCATCTTGGTTCCATCTTGGCGGTTAGAGCTCGTATCATTTATCAGTAAAAAGAAGACTGTATAACGTTTATAAGCATTCGTTTTTCGTGGAATTCATAAAGAAAGTCTTCCCACGTTCTTTATTATTGGTTGTACTGCTTTATATGTATATTTTTTTCATTACATAATTAAGTATTAGCGATTTTGATAAAATACACAAGCCATGGTTATACAGTATATTTATATATCACGTATCATTTATCAGTGAAAGAAGTAGCTGTATAACATTCATAAGCATTCATTTTTCGTGTAATTCATAAAGGAAAGACTTCCCATGACCTTTATTATTGGTTGTACTGCTTTATACGTATATAATTAAATATTACCTTTCACTATAAAGTCGAAAAAAATCAAGAGCTCAAACTAATGCGACTCAGAACACAAAATGGCGACCAGTAAACGTACCTGTTATTTAGAGCATTATGTGTTACGCATGAAATTTGTGATGCATGCCTAAGGTAACTAGTGCCAAGGCGAAAATTTGAACTAATTGATCAGCAGTCCTGCCAAACATCACGGTTTTTAGACACATACGGATTTTAACTGTCAAAATAAATATTCTGTTAGTTAAATTATTTATTGTGGTACTAAATTGGTGTTTAATTTAGTGCCAGGTAATGTTATGCACAAATTAATTTTTATTATGTTGTTATGTTGAATTTGTATTTTTATTTGCAGATAAATTTATGATAATAAACCTCCTAATATGAGTTCAAGAAAAAAAAAAATAATCGAAGAAAACAGAGGATTCAATGAAATGTGGATAGAGAAATTTGCATTTATAGAAGTAAATGGAAATCCACAATGTTTAATTTGCCATCTACAACTTCAAAATAACAAATCAAGTAATGTCGAACGGCATTTTCGAGGAAAACATTTAGACTTCAGTAAAAAATATCCTGAGGGTGATAATAGAAAAAAGCTATTGAAGAATTACAAAAGAAAACATTGCTTCAGCAAAGAAATTTTTCAACTTGGACGAAATTTTCGTCAAATACTACTGAAGCACGGTTATTGTTATCACTTGAAATAGCAAAAGTGGGAAAACCTTTTACCGATGGTGATTTCTAAAAAATTGCATGTATAATGTCTCTGAAATTCTATTTAAGAATATGAAAAATAAGGATGAGATATGTAAAAAAAATTAAAGATTTACCTCTTTCGGCTAGAACTGTCAAGGAACGGATTGTAACAATTTCTACAGAAGTTTCAAATATGCAAATTATGGATATTAATTCTGCCAATTTTATATCTATTGCGGTTGATGAATCTAATGATATTTCCGATATGATACAATGCTGCGTGATGGTTAAATATATCACATATTCTGGTATTCGAGAAGAACTTCTTGATCTGCTAACACTTAAAGGACATACTACAAGTCAAGATATTTCAGAAAACCTAACAAGTTTACAGGATAAAAATATAAATATTAATAATATAGTATGCATTGAGACCAATGGCGTGCTTTTTATGATTGTGAAAAATAAGGGGTTTGTTAAATTATTCTCCACTCATATTCCACATGGAGTTATTTCATTTCATTGCATTTTGCATCAAGAAGCTTTAGCTGCAAATTCTTTGGGATTATTATCACAACTAAAAAGAGTGATGGATGTTGTCGTTGTACCAATGATCAATTTCATCCAATTTCAGGCTTGAATCAGACTTTTTGACACATTTTCAGAGGAACTAGGTAGTCAACATAAAGATTTAGTGTCATTTACATCTGTACAATGGTTATCAAGAGGAAAAGTATTAAAACGTTTTTTTCAGTGCTTAAAAGAAGTAACAGTTTTCTTAACCACTAAAAATTATAACATAAATCATGTGGAACTTCTCAGTAATCCTAAATGGATAGAAAATTTTTGTTTTTTGCTTGATATGACAAAACATTTCCTTACCTTTGAACAGAAACTAAGAGTGTTTTTCGAAGATGTTACTGAAGAAAAATTTATATATTTTGAAAATCTAAAAATTTATAGATTGAATTTAAATCAAGAAAAAGTTGATTGCAAAATATTCACTGAAATGATTATTGTAATTTACAAGCAGATTTCAGGATTTAAAAAAAAAACATCAGGAGATGATGAAATTGATATTACATCCGTTAAATTGCAATTTAAAATTAATAGATATTGAAGCTTTTCTCAGAATATCAATTACAGAACTACAAATGGAGCTTCTGGAAATTCAGAATAAAAGCATCTGGATACAAAAACTTCAGGAAATGGTAGCACAAATTGAAGAAAATGAGGAAACTATGGAAGAAACATCACAGGAAATTAGATTTAAATATTGGAATTCTTTCCCAACTAATTATTCAAACGCCAGGTGACTTGCTTTTGGGGTTTTGACTCTTTTCAGTTCAACGTACAATTGCGAACAATTTTTGGCTTCAATGAATTACATTAAAAATAAGTATAGGAACAAATTGACTGATGAAAGTTTGAAAGCAGAATTACTATTAAAGTGCACGACATACAATCCAGATTTAAGTAAATTGGCTGAGAAGATGCAAAATTAAAAGTCTCATTAGTGAAGTTTAAATTAAAACAATTAAATATCTATTAAAATACATAGTATTGCATTTTTGTTCGGAATAATTCTTTTTGCAATATTATACTTACTTAAACATGTTTTGTGATTAAAAACTTAATCAAACTTAATGCTGTTTTATTTATTGAACATATAAAAAATTAATATGCAAACATAAAAGTGGTATTTGATATCTGGAAGTACTTAATTAAAAACAATTTACCTAAGTTTGAACTAATTGCAACTTTGAGTCACCAGGAAAAATCAAATTGAAGTTGTGGTTCCCAAAATTTTGTTTTAATTAATTTTTTTGGGTGGAATAGCTCTTTGGTTCAAAAAGGTTCCCGACCGCTTCTCTACAGGTTGCAAAGTTAATTTAGAGAATTCCAGCTATGATAGTCTCCCAGATCTTTGGTAAATTAATGCAACCATACTTATTGAGGTTGGGAGAGTGCTTCATAGCTGATGCTAAGAATAGCCTCTCAGACTTGTAATGACCTCTATGTAATATGGTTGTTGTTTTTTTCCCTTCTTGGTGTTGGTTATAACCAACAAGCATTATTATGAACTAAGCCTTTCTTTACGTAAATGTTATGTAGACATATATATATTGAGTGACTGAATGATTGCCACTAGAGAGTTCAACTTGTGCACTATAATTACATTCTACTAGAGAACTTCCAGAATACAACTTATAGAAATTGCACAATTTGCTAATAGTCCTAATGCAGTGCAAAAGCAAATGCAGTGACTTAGCTTCAAAATTGATCAGTCCATTACTAATGGAATTGGTTGTTATCTAGTATTGTGTCATGAATGCAAAAGTATATCATTAGAACAATTTGGTAAAAATGCCTACTTACTTTAGTTTCAATGGCAACATACGAAAAGCTTTAAAGCATTCTTCTGTCTAATGACCACAAACATTTCGATCATTGAAAGTAATGAAACCACATATTAATAAAAACAAAGTATTTGATTTCCATTTTATTTCTCACCAAACAGTTGGAGTTTGGATTATGCAGATACATTTGGTAGTGACATTTGATCCTTTGCACAATGTATTCATAATTTCATTATGATGCCAGCAGATAAATTTTGTATTTTTGATATATATATATATATATATATACTCTAGAACATGATTCAGTCTACCCTATTCAGCTATATAACACTTTTTGCTCATTTCCTGTAGCTGTCATTAGCCCTAACTGCATTCCATCTACAACCTCCAGGGAATTGTTATTAAGCTTATGGTTCCAACTCAGGGTCTCCCAGGAGAGGTATCACTTTCAAATTTTCCTTCATATTCTCCCTCTTGTACAGTTCCTTACAGTACTTTGTCCATAAGTTTCTGATCTGTTTTTCTATAAGTACTGTCCCATTCCTGTCATTACATTTAATTTGGGCACAAATTTTTTAAGCTGATGAACTAATCAAAAAAGATATATATTTTTAAATAATTGTACCTCATTTGATGCTGTATCTTTCACATTTCTTAGCATGATATTTATCATTGTCCTGCCTGACATCTTTCCCAGACTTCTTTATGTAATCACTTATATTCATCAGTACCTGTCTCTTGTTTCTCCACTGTCCTCCTCGTGGTCATGCCCTATGTCGATTGTGAGATCCATGACTCTCTTGGTCTTTGAGCCTAATTAAAAGACATAATACAGGACACATTCAGTGACATAATATAGCCTTCTTGGCTACATCCTGTATTATGTCAATGATTCTGTTGCAGAGCATTTAATCTTCAAAAGAATATCAATTTATGTCTTTTTCCTTCAAGCTCTCTAGGGATCACTGGCATCCAGTGTAGTAAGATGAGACTTTGCTGTGAGGTTTCAGAGTCTCCATCTTACTTTGGTTCTTACTAACCGATAGTTTGTGCCACAGTCTACTCATAGACAAATATACATCGAGGAATGGATGCTTACCTTTCAATATTGCAGAATCAAGATATAATCAATCAGGTGGTGGATATCAAATATTAATAGTGCCTTGACAAGTATTAGTAATAATACTTGGAAGCAAGTATTAGTAATGACTAATCTGTTAGCCAGCACTCATTCCAATGCTCTTTCACTCCATGTTCCCTGAAACCAAAACTATCACACTTTGGCATGTTGTACTCTTTCTCATAATAAATTTGGTTTAATCCTTTATCCAAGTGTAAGCAAACAAAGTTTGCACCTGAAGTATATTCAGGACTGAGGCAACTCGTGGTAAAAGTGGACCAAGCTCTCATCACTCCTTGTCTTAGTATCTCCCATAACGTAAACCACATCTTGCAGACATGTATAATGCTATGCATTAAGGGAAGGGCCACTACCCAGAGGTGGTGATACCAAGGTGGAAGCAATGGAGAAGTCATATTTACCTATACGAGTTGCCAAAAGCTGTCTCACCTTATTATTAAATTACTCTGGATTTAGAGAAAGATTTTGGAAGTTTTTTCCCACTTGACTTTAATAAATTTAGTTTAATCCTTTATCCAAGTGTAAAAGAAAAAAAAAAAAAAACTTCCAACATCTCTCTCTAAATCCAGAGTAATTTAATAAGGTGAGACACTTTTTGGCAACTCGTATAGGTAAATATGACTTCTCCTTTGTTTCCAACTTGGTATCACCACCTCTAGGTCTGGCTCCCACTGATGAGACCTCAATAAAGGTCAAAACTGGTCTGGATAGTGGCCCTTCCCTTAATGCATAGCATTATACACGTGCGCAAGGAGATGTGCTTTGCATTATGGGAGATATTAAGACAAGGAGTGATGAGAGCTTGGCCTACCTTTACCACGAGTTGCCTCAGTCCTGAATATACTTCAGGAGCAAGCTTTGTTTGCTTACACTTGGATAAAGGATTAAACTAAATTTATTATAGTCTAATCAAGTGGGGAAAAAAAACTTCCAACAAGCTCTTTCTCACTTTTGCAATGAAGTTCCCCTTGGTAGGCAATCCAAAACATTCCACAGGGAACCCTGATGAACTTGCTTTCTTCACTCATTAAAATATTCAGTGAGGATAGTAAGAAGAACAGGACTGGAAGAAAGGAGCTTGGCAGTACCAGTGCAAGGCAAGAAGGATGACTAACATACAGAGGAAAGCAAAATAAATTATAAGAAAAAATTAGCTTAGCAGGCTGATGGAAATCTCATCAAGTTCTTTAACTACCTATACAAGATCATAAACTTATTGCAGATTAGTACCACGGGTGAGGGATTTTTACGTATTTTTTATTTATTTTTTACACAACCTGGAAATACTACTCTAGAGACAAACATGGCACTTTTGCTTCAAATAAGCAGGACAGTGGTTTCACACCTGGTTAGCAAATTCATCTCTCACCTAAGGACAATCACAAACATCCATGCTTATGGTGAGATTCAAATAACGCAGCAAGCAAAAAGAAGAATGATTATGGAAGAAAAACTTAATGAACTGATGGTAAGGAGGTGACAGAAGCTGAATAAACAGTTGAATTACTGAGTGAGCACTTTGCAAGCATGTGTGCCATCGTTATTATCCAGTGTGGATAATGCATTGAATGATATGATGGGGATCAAGACAAGAATAGAAGTAAATGAACTTAATGTGATTAAGGATACTAAGAAATCAAGGTGAATACAGCAGTTGCATGAGATATTAGACATGTGTTACAGGAAACTGCAAGAGAAATGGTGCTACTAAACAGATTTACTCAGCATTTTGGAAGAATTCCTCAACAGAGTGGAAAAGAGGACAAAACAGTCTCATTAGACAAAGGATGCTACATGAATGAGTTCCATATTATAGACTAATTAACATCTCAAGAGTGGTGATGGTTAGGGTTGGAAAAGCTGGATTAAGGGCAGATTCAAAAGTGGGTGGAGAGGGATATGATACTCTATGGCAGTGTTTCTCAAACTTCAGATATCCGCATACCCCTTCTTAAATTTTCATTATTACCAAGTACCCCCTTATCAAATTATAAATAAATAAAGTATATTTCATTGTAAATGTCTATTTTATTTGAATTTATATGTCCATGTAAACAAAAGATATGATTTATTTTTAAGAGAACAAAATTTGGAATAGGTTCCTCTTCATTTCCCGTCCATGAAAATCCACATTTCAAGTAATTCATATCACACTTACGAAGATTTTTCATCTTCTTTCTAGTTGGTTCTCTAGAGATGTCACACGACACATCAATTTCATTTGATCCAGATGCAATATCAACGTTTTCTTGTTGCTTACAGCTGCTTGTATTTGCTATATTGTTCTCTTTTGTTGTGGCTTTTATAAATCCAATCTTTAACCAATGATCCATACTTAAGAATTTGAAAGCTAAAAAATTAACGTATTTACTCAAATATAACTCGCACTTTTTCCCAAAATTAAAGCTAAAAAATCGTGGTGTGAGATATATGCGGGGATTTTCGGAAACTAAAGTTTTCAGAATAAAACTGAAAATGGTGTGACTTACCAAGAAGCTCCTACTCACTATTGCTACTTTTGGCATCGAGAACAGTTTCCTTGTGTACATCGTCAAAGTCATCTACCCAAATAGCTTTATCTTCTTTCCCATTATTTCAAGCAAAAATTACCAGTAATTTACAAGACTTGAGATACATAGAGCAGCTATGAAGAAGTGCATATGATTGGTGCAGTATTAATGAAATATCGCTCGAACCAAAGACAAATTAGCATTTGAACAGTTGAGTTGAAATGTTAATTCTCTTCAATGGAATTCCATAATATCTGAAACACATTCACTATATATTTCTTAGTTTTAACACGTTCACGAAGGGGTGGTGTCAAGCAAAACCATATGTTGCAATGGCAACATATGGTTTTGCTTGAGTCTATACAGCAGTTTCTATTGGAGGGGAGATGCGATTCATTAGTTAGTGCATTTTTTATCCCAGTTGTCTCTAATTGCACTATTTGTTGAGAAATATAATGATTCCATGCGTTAATGATGCATAGCCAAAAATTGCCACGTACCCCCTGAAGACCTTCGCGTACCCCCGGGGGTACGCGTACTACCCTTTGAGAAATACTGCTCTATGGGAACATCATAGCTTTGTGAAGGGAAGGTCATGTTTAAGTAATTTACTCACTATCTACAATAAAGTGAAAGCTGAGCTGGATAAGTGAATTGGCTACACAGTGATGCTACTAGACTTTGCAAATGTATTTGACAGGATACTAAATGGAGCACTCTTGTGCAAAATAATAGCCAATGAGGAAGCTGACACAGATGAAAAGGTGGACGATGAACACAGACAACAGAAGTAGAGATGAACCACACACACCTTTGTACTTGGGTCGCTATTCAATCTGCATATCAATAATACTGGAAATGATATGATGGAGAAATATCCAGAATTTTTGCCAATGATGCTAAACTGGGAGTGGGGAGGAGAGAAGTAGTTAATAAAGTTGATCTATGGATTTTGCAGTTGTCTACATCACATTCGTTAACACGCTCGCTGCCATGCTACTTCGACATAGTCTGTTCCCATACGCCGAGCAATTTCACTTCTTCAAGGTCAGTACAATACTCTCATTGCCGGCGGTCAGTGTCATGCGAGTATACTCGTAGTTGGCTTGTGCAGAGCATATACCATCTATGAGAATACACAGTTTTGATGCTAGCTCCACAAGCCAAGCATTTTCACTTCCTCAAGGTCAGTACAGTAATCTCGTTGCCGGCGGTAAGCGTCATGCGAGTATACTCGTAGCTGGCTTGAGTAGCTGGTTTATCAACTACGAGTATACTCGTAGTTGGCAGCGAACGCGTTTACTATGTCTCTAAGATACTGAAAGAGACTGACAGTCTAGATTCTAGATATCTTAGAAGATGTGAGATAAAATCTAAATAGACTGACAGTACAGGCCAAAGGATAATAGTTATTGATTCAACATGTCAAAGTGTAAAGTTACCCAATTCAGAATGAAAAAACCTTGCAAAGATGTGATCATACTGTGATAAACTGATGAAGCCAATGATTTAGTACTCCTAATGAGGACTGAGAGTTAAAGTTCAAAGGACAGACTGCACAAGTGAGCAAAAGATCTCAAAAGATCACTTGGATGTTAAGAAACATAATAACAATTGGAGAGAAGGAAGTTATTATTCCTCTTTAAGGCTTGGATATGGCTACATCTGGTCACCTGGTTTCTTTGAAGAAATGGAAGAGTGGTGGAAAAGATTCAACGGTGACTGACCAAAATGGTGCCTGGTTTGTGGAGTGATCCCCATGAGAATAGACTGAAGGTTGGTGCATTATAAACTAATGGGAAAAGTGGATATGAGAGAAACATCAGTTACTAAATGGTTTCATAAAGTGAAAACTAAAGCAATTTTCCAGTACAAGACTGGAAGGAAGAGAAGAATAGGTCACTCCTGGAAATTGTATAATGCAGTTATTATTAAGAGAGAACTCCAGGGAGTTAGGAACTCATCGAGGAAGGCCACATTTCTACTACATGCACCAGCTATCATACTTATTCTTGAATTCATTCACACTGCTTGCACTCACGACATCCAATAGCAATCCATTCCAATCACGCACCACCTTATGAGAGAAAAATTTAGCCCTTATCCCTTCTTTGCAGCATTCATTCTCAGCTTCCAAGGATGTCCTCTTGTCCTTTCTCCATCCTCCATAAATTGAAATCCTGTATGAGCGTTTCAGAAGTTCATAAATCTCAATCATATCACCTCCTCTTTCTCCTGTTTGCTAGTGTCTGCAGCTACAAATTCCCAGTCTGCCTTATCATTTTTAACACTCTCCTTTGCACACTCTCTCTCTCTCTCTCTCTTTCCTCAAATATATTAGAATCACAACGGAAACCAGACCTGCACATAATAGTCCAAGTGAGGTCTTATCAAGGCTTTGTAAAGAGGCAAAATGACATCCTTATCTTTACATGTGAACATTAGTTTCAGCAGTGCAATTATCTTTTGAGTTGTATCTGCAGTCTTTGCTACATAGCCCCATGAACTTCAACTTCCTATCTACTAACACTCCAAGATCCCTAGCCTCAACTGTTTCTTCTAGCATAATCCCACCAATATAATACGACATTGGATATCTAATCACACCAAAGTGAATGATTTACATTGAACTGACATCCATTTTCCCATGCCCACAATTCCATTCAAATCATTCTGAAAGTACTGCATATCAGCAGCATTCCTGATTACCATTCCTATCTTTGCATCATCATCAGCAAATAGCTATATATCGCTTGTCAAATCCTTCCCAATATCATTAATGTACAGATTGAATAACAGTGGACCAAGCACTGATTCTTGTGGTACACCACTGGCTACCTTAAATCTTGCAGACTCACATCTCCTGTATGCCACTTTTTGATATCTGTCAGTCAGCCAAAATGTGGTTATCAAGAATGTAAAGAACTAGATTTTTGCTCAGAAAGTGGTAAATGAGTGGAAAAGTTGCCAGTAACAGTCATGCATCTACTATTTAAACTAATGTGCTGTTTTGAACCTATTGTAAGGTTTAATTGAAAGAATACAGCACATAAAAAGAATTAAACACTAGTCCAATCGATCCTATATTTCATCTACGTCACTGAGACATCATCAGGGAAACAATATTAAATAGTGGAAAATTTAGACTGAAAGCTTAAAATCCTATGAGGGATGCCTCTATGGGTGCTATTGGCTAGGCTTAGCTGTTGAGTGGGAGGCCAAAGAATTAGTTTCTCAAATCTTAAGTTTAATATAACCATATTTCTTAAGATTAAGTTGGTTTTTTTAAATTTGCTGCTGATTCTAAAAGTTCAAGTTTCTATTTGTTGTGGTGAAGCATAGTAGTTTTCCTCCATTTGATTATGTGTAAAGTATTCATGGTCAACTAGATATCACTGACCATACTTATGGCAGCAGATGTATTTTTTATGTTCTTCTAAGCAGATGTTAGCAGATCTCCCAGTTTGACCATAATATAAGTTGCAAGAATAAGGAACTTTGTAAACACCTAGAACAGATAGAGGTGGTAGAGGATCCTTAGGAGAGTAACCAGCTTCAGATGAAATTTGAATGCAGTACATCAATTGTACTTTTTTTTTTAGAGTTCTAGCTAAGTTTTTGAGGTGCCCCAGATATAAGGAACAATGATAGCATTACTATAGTCTGCATACTGAGAGGGATGTAAGGAGTTGGGAGGAATTTGTTGATCTTTTTGGCATTGTTACACCACTGGACAAGAAGGTCTGGTGAATAAAGGAGAGTTCAACTGTAGGTTCAGCCTGGGTAGAACAAATATTGGAGGGTCTATTGACAAGCATTTTGATAAAATAATATTGTGGGGGGGGGGGATGATGGGAAAGTGTATGTATCTACCTGTGTGGGTGGATTTTCTGTAAACTGTGGAAGAAAGGATATGGCTGGGAAGATGTGTGTGATTAGAATATCTAGAAAAGGCAGGCTATTATTGTTGTCTTTTTCTTTGGTGAACTGGATTTTAGGATGCTGTTTGTTGAGTCAAATGTGTCTGAGCTATGTGGTCAAATAGAAAACATAAATGTACCTTAGCCAGATAGAAGGTTTGAGAATAGCAGTATCAAGAGCATGTTTTTCAAAATGCTCCATATAATAATTGGCTTGGGGGGGATTAAAGAAGGATGTGCTATATCAACTCTTATTCATTACATATATGGGTCATATTATGGAAAAAAAAAGTGCAAAAGTGATATCAGAAATATCAAATATAGCTCTTTGCTTTATGCAGGTAATGTATTCCTAAACAAACCCAGTGCAAATCTCCAGGATTCTTTAACTAAACTAAATAACAGATATAACAAATTTGGTATGAAAATCAGCATGAAAAGAACAAAATTATGAAAGCCACCAAGAACATGGAATTTAGATGTATTCTCAATGGAGAATCTACAGAACAAATCAAATATTTCAGCTACTTATGCTGAGTTTTTTTATTTCTGTATTAAATACAGAAATAGACAATAAAATAAGCAAAGCTGGTATGGCAGGGAGCCATCTAAATAAATTTATATGGAATAAGAGAAATTAGTCAAAAACTAAACTAGCTAAATACAAGACAGCGTTCAAACCAATTTAACTTATGAATATGAGAACTGGGTTAGAAATAAAACCCTTTATCAAAGACTGGAGACCATAGATATGAGACTTCTAAGAAAAATTATGAACAGATGACATTAATAGCAATACAGGGGTCCTCGACCTACGTCGTCCTCGACATGCGTCGTTTCGACTTTACGGCGGTAATCTCATAAATAATTTAAAAAATAAATTTCGACTTGAAGTAGTGCAACGTAAAATTCAAACGTCACAGGCGAAATTGTTTGTGAGCACGGCGGAAGAATATGCCGTTAAGCGGCATTTGTTTGGGAGAGGTGGCGTCGCTTGGGTCCCAGCATACACTCTTTGGGTACCGTGTGCTTTGTCTACATCTGTTCCCTCACTTTTGGGGTTTTTTTGCGACTTTTTACCCTTCAATATGGCTCCCAAACGTAAGGCAGTGTGTCGAAGAAAAGGAAAGCCATTACATTAGAAGTGAAATTAGATATTATTAAAAGGACAAAAAAGGGAGAAATGCCAACGAACATGCCATGTACGAACATGCCAATTACAAGCCATGTATCACATTGATGGCACTGTATGCCAGGAAATAAATAAAGCTAGAGTTTTAGGAGTGGTGATAGACAGAGTCTTTCACCACTCCTAAACAATATGTCCTCTAAACTTTCTCTCTGTCTCCAGAGAGAGACAGAGAGAAAGTTTAGAGGACATATTTGTTAAGGTAGTACAAGTAAAATTACTTGGCTATTGAAGAACACATTAACAAGTAGAAATAAGGAAGTTATTCCTCTTTATAAGCCTTGATATGTCCATATCTGGATTACTGTGCTCAAGTCTGGTCTCTTGTGGATGAGGTAAGTGATGGAGAAGGTGGTGAGTGGTCTATGGAATGTTCCCTATGAAGATAGATTGAGGGTGTGTGGATTGCAGAAGTTGGTTGATAGGAGAAAAGGAGGGGATATGTCTCTTGGGGATGAGGTAAGTGATGGAGAAGGTGGTGAGTGGTCTATGGAATGTTCCCTATGAAGATAGATTGAGGGTGTATGGATTGCAGAAGTTGGTTGATAGGAGAAAAGGAGGGGATATGATAGAAACAGATAGGTGTGGTTAGTAAAGGTGTGAGGACTAGATTTTTTTGATTGGAAAGTTGTGAATGAGTGGAATGGGTTGCCAAAGTCAGCTGAGGGTGCTTTATCAGTTAATGGGTTCAAGGGGAGATATGGTAGTTTATGTGGATAGTTTGAGTCTCCCAAGATGAATCTTTGGACTCCGTGGAGGTGCCCATACAATAATAATAATAATAAACTTATGAGCTGTAATAAGTTTAGTTTAATCCTTTATCCAAGTGTGAGCAAACAAAGTTTGCGCCTGAAAGTATCTTCAGGACTGGGATAAGGTAGTGCAACACCAGGTAACTCGTTGCAAAGGTGGAGAAAGCACCCATCACTCCTATCTCAGTATCTCCCATAATGCAAAGCACATCTCCTTGCAGATATGTGTAATGCTATGCATTAAGGCAAGGGCCACTACCCATACCGGTTTCGACCTTTATTGAGGTCTCATCAGTGGGAGACAGGCCCAGTAGTGGAGATACAAAGGTAGAAGCAATGAGAGGTCATCCTAACCTATAGGAGTTGCCAAAGGGTGTGTAACCTTATTATTAAATTACTCCGGATTCAGAGAAAGATGTTGAGAGTTTATTTTTCACTTGGTTGACTATAATAAGTTTAGTTTAATCCTTTATCCAAGTGTGAGCAAACAAAGTTTGCGCCTGAAAGTATCTTCAGGACTGGGGTAAGGTAGTGCAACACCAGGCAACTCGTTGCAAAGGTGGAGAAAAAGGTGTTGCACTACCTTACCCCAGTCCTGAAGATACTTTCAGGTGCAAATTTTGTTTGCTCACACTTGGATAAAGGATTAAACCAAACTTATTATAGTCAACCAAGTGAAAAATAAACTCTCAACAAACTTATGAGCTGAATATCTGATTTTGATATCAGGTTAAATTACTACTAGTTTAGTCTTTAGGCTAATTTCTCTTATTCCATAAATTTATTCAAATATCTCCCCACCATATCAGGTTTGCTTATGTTTCCATATTTAATTTGCCATCTTCACTAAAAATTGTACTTCGACAGTTGAAATATTTAGGATGCTTTCCTACATGATTTGATCCATATAGATAATGAATAACAGTAGAGATAGCATGCAATTGCATCTTGCACCTGTTTTTATGTAAAGCCATCTTCTGGTATCTCTTCTTTCATTTCTGACTGCTGCACTTATAATTAAGTATAAGAACTATATTGCTCTGAATACTGTCCATTCACAACATAATTTTAGTTATGCACAGTGCATGCTATCTCTGCTGTTAATCATATGGATCATAACATTTAAGGAAGGAATTGGCATTTAGTCTGAAATCAAAATCAGATCATAACTTTATGTTATAAACCTGTTATATTGTTTAACTAAATCTAATGCAAGTCTTCATTAAATAAACTGAATAATTGCTGCAACAAATTCTGTATGAAAAATCAGCAATAAAAGACAAATAGTAGGAACATAGAAAACAAACTGCAATCCAAGAAGTGAAATATTTTAACTATTTAGGTGCAATTTTGAATGAGAATGGTAAATGAAATTTGGAAGAGATAATAAAATATGCAAAGCTGGTTTGAGAGAAAACCAGTTGAATAAATTTATGTGGAATAAGAGAGAACTTAGCCAGAATGCTACACTAGAAAGAAAGCATTAAGTGTTCAGTAGAATTTGAACCATGTCTTTCCTAACAAAAAAAAAAAAAAAATAAAGCATCATAGATAATGAATGAGCTATAAAGGCTCCTGTTTTTTCAACCATTTACATAAAAATCTAACTTGTATCTATGGCTCAAATGTGAATATAAATAATAATAAACATTTTTTTATAAAGTTGAATAGTCTGTGCTAATTCTCTACAGTCTGTGTCTCAACTACAAACTTCTCAGTATAAAAACTGAAAAGGCTGTAATTGAGGATTAATCAGGTGCTAATAATATGAAATGAAAAAATAAAAGCTGTATTAAAGCAATTTGTTTATTCTAGAAATTACCATAATATCTTTATGTTCTTTGACTGGGCCATCTTCATACCATTCTATTTCTAGGAGAAAATAACATGAAAAGTATTAAGTAACATAAAGCAATGTGAAATTAGACAACCTCCCTATTCAAGTGAATAGAGAGATTGTCATATTATTGCACTATTTTTTAGTATAAGTGAGCAATTATTCAGCATAGAAAACATGCTGAAAATATATGTTAATAGCCAAACGAGAGCAAATATCAAGTTGTTTTAATGTTTAAAGGTTATGTTTAAACCAATATCAATGACATTTCTTTCCCTAATCTGCTTGACCTAAGTACCACAAACTATTAAGAAAAAGCCAAGTTATGTTCATCTTATAACTAATTAATACTATTAACAGTTTTAGTAAACTAAGATGTACAGCACAATTTAGACAAAAGTGCAAACTGCAATAACTTCAAAAAAAAAGTAACTTACAATAAATACCAGCAAGAGTCATTATTACTTTGACTATTACTAATCAGTTTTTCTTAGTTTTGCTGACATTTATTTCAAATAGACAAAATATTGTTTTTATCAGCAGGCAGACAAAATGCTTCACTAGAAAAATTAGAGTGTTTCTGAAAGTAAAAGAAGATATACACTTTGATCTATTTTTGCTAAGAGTCAACTCTGTGCTGCACTACTTAAGACACTATGCTGACAAGTTATATTTTTGTCTTTTGTGCTTTTTTGGAGGGACAGATCTTTTGAGGTCTCATTATATTCTTAGGCCATAAAGAAAACTGGAACATTTTCTTTAAACTTTGTAGTTTGTATATTTACTGTTGACTGAAGATGAAAATTATTCTGAAGTAAGTCTTAAAAGGATTCAGATTAAAATATTTGGAATAGGAATAAAACATCCATTTGTCACTTGGGAAATTAATGCTTTGTGCTAAGATACCCATCAGAATGACACATGGATGATCATGGTCCACTTCGCTCCAAATTAGTTCACTGGTACACTATTTAAAATATATTCCCAAAGAACTGCATATTTTTCTTATTAAAAAAATTAATAGCAATTAAAAATATAACTGAAGTCTTGAATTATAGTGAATTAAATAATTTTTCACTTAGCCTGAGTCATTTACTTTTAAGTCAAATGCTTGTTTCCCCCCCCCCCCCTTAAACAGAGAAAAGAGCCAAAAAAAAAAAGGAAAGACTTCAAACTTGGACTAAACTTGAAAATCATTAAAAGAAAAGATAAATATCACTTTTTTTATTTGCAGTCAAGTATGAAGTGCTAACTTAATATTGCATTGCTTGAAATTATCCTACTCTGAATACATATTATAGCACAGATATCTTGATAAAATATCTAATATTTACATTAGTTACCAATTAGTTTTTGCAGAAACATTAAATGAAGCTGCATCTTGAGAATAAAGATTATGTAATACTTGCTCTGAAATAGCCACAGGCGGCTTATTGGTAATTTCAAAAATATTCAGTGTGTGAGGCATCATATGCCTCACACACAAAATGAGTTGTGTACTCATCAAGAAATCCTTTGAAGTTCTTTTGATTTTAATATCAAAGAAATTCTCCCTAGTACAAAGATTCTCCATAAAAGCCATTTCTTATTAAACAGTATATATTCTATCTAATTCTATGAATTAATTCTGATAAAACACCCTAATTATAGTTTCATTTCTACTGACTTTAATGGCATGTTTGATCAAGCTTTATCTATAACATGATGTACGTCATAATTTGTGGTACATTTAACTTAGAACATTGTTCTATGGTTAATAATGGTTGAGAAAATTTGTATATGCATGCAAATAAAAGTGCATATTTTCTTTTTCTTGTTACTGGATATTTAATGATTTTGATGACATCTAAATGACTGATCATATTAATTTTGATGTTTTTGTTTTCAGCAGGATAACATCAGAATTAACATGATGTCAAATTATTTATATTTGAGACAGGGTTACACAAAAACCCCATTATCACAGATGATAACAGGTTTTTATATGTCATGCTTTAAATGTTTTCTCTAATGATGCAATTAGTTAAATCAAATTAAATATTAAAACATCAAGGAGAAAAAAAATCCTAAATGGCAAAAAATTGTTTTTGTAACTCAATGCTATGTATAGTATTAAAATTTTTTTTCTAACGATGTTGTTTTGTTTAAATTATATTCAAATTAAGTTTAACGAATTAGTGATAATGAAAAACAGTACCAAAATGAAGCATCTGATCCAATGTAGTTTGCACCATGGATAGGATGCATCGATCCGTGGTGCATCCTATTAGTAAGTATCTACCTGAATATTTAATGAATAGGGGTTGGAAATCTGGGATTCAGTATTGCTTAAATTACACACATACAAATATAATGATACGATGTTAAAAAATACAGTATCAAATTTGCAAAATTCTACATGACAGAGAAAATTACTTTTCTAAGATCATGCAAAAGCTATATTATACAGCATCAGAAATAATGGCCACTATCATAATACTATTAGCGACATCACAAAAGGCAAGAACGTAGTTAAGAGATTACATTGACTGTGGCTAGTAAAATCACTGATACTCAAGGGTAATTACAGAGTTGTAATTATGTGGAACTAGACATCATGGGTGTAAATATACTGATTACTGTTAAAGATTACAATTGCATCATTCTTGACTGCTGGGCATCAAGTGATGCCCAGCAGTCAAGAATGTTCCATGCACTAGCAATCATCAAGTGGGATGATTGCTAGTGCATGGAAAATTGGTTTACACAAGAATTTTATGTATACACAGAGAGACAAATATTGTGGAGACAATGGGTTTGGAACAATGAATTGTTTATGAGAATAATAACTGACTTCCACAGGCACTAATCATGTGGATCACAAATGAAAAACAACTGAACTCTAGAAACATCACATCTATTAGAAACAGAAATTTCCTAAATTATTTAGGAAAGCCACTTATCAGATGAAAGATATAACCAATATATGAAAATGGTGTTGATTCTAATCCTCCCTGAAGTATGCATGATTCATACACTAAAAGCATTTTTTAGCTCAGCTTCCAAAGCAATAAACAGCCAGAAAACTTACAATTTGATTTTTTTTTTTTTTTTAAATTCTGGAAATTCAGGTTTTTAATCCTGTAACTTAAAACCATTTCAGACAATACCTGTTAGGATTTAGAGTGATGAGATGATGGCAGCTGTCTGCTATACTTTATGCTTTACTGATGCTTAATGAAATCAATGATATTGATGTAAATGATGCAAGGGTGGAGAGACTAGCTGACTGCCAATGTTCAAAAACAAGCCTAAAAGAGACATCATGGAGAAATAAAAGAAAAAAAATCAAGTTTTATAGTACATTATTTTTCAGACTGTCACCATCTTCATCAATAAATTCCAATTAAATATTCTCAAGAGGGGTGGTATAGGTCATAGGTGGCCAACAGTAGACCTGCGGGCCGCATGCGGCCCGTAACGTGATTATGTGCGGCCTGCGACAGGATAAAAACTATATTAAATTATATGTATTATCAATTTAGCTATTAGTTTTGACCGCAGATTTTCTGATTGATATACTAGTTATATTCATTATTTCTGATGACGGAAACAATTTATATTCTCAACGCGGAATCAGAATTGCTTTAAAAAGATTACTCAATTTATAAAATTTACTGCTTCTCTGTGCGAGTGGTAGCAGTGGGAGTGGTAGATTTCTATGCGTTCCAGAGTAACGCCTCATTGAAAGTCACATGCTCTGCTCTGGTTACAATGATCAGTTTCAGAGACTCAGTTTCACAGTTAAGTGTTATTGTTGCAGTTTGTGTCCCCTGGTCAGTTACTTCAGCCTTTGTGTACTATGAGTAAGAAATGTAAGATCTCTGAAGAAAACAGGTCATTTCAGGAAAAATGGGAAAATGAATTTCTGTTTATAAACAATAATGACAACAAACCACAGTGCCTCGTGTGTTTGCAAGTACTGTCTGTGCACAAGGAATATAACCTCAAATGCTACTACGTACAGCACCATGCTGCTAAATACCAAGAATACATTGGACAAGTACGTACTAAAATTGTACGTAATTTGAAGAGAAAGGTTAGTGCTCAGAAATCTATTTTTACTAAACCAACATCAATACAAAAAAGCTCACTCTTGGCATCGTTTGTTGTAAGCACAGAGATAGCAAAAGCAAAAAAATCATTATCTGATGGTGAATTTGTAAAACACTGTTCTGTGAAAATGGCACATGCACATTTGGGGAAGATAAAATTGCCAGTGAGTTTGAAAGCGTCCTACTATCAAAACAAACTGTAACAAAAAGAGTCGAGGAAATAGGTTCTCACATATTAAATAAATTAAAAAGTGTTATTACGGATTCAGCTTACTTCTCATTGGCTCTGGATGAATCAACTGACATAACAGATACAGCTCAACTTCTAATTTTCATTTGAACTGTTTCCAAAGACTTTGTTATTAATGAAGATCTACTAGCATTAGAGTCATTGCATAACACAGCCAAAGGTCAAGACATTTATGATGCAGTTATGAAGGTTGAAAATGGTACTGGTGACATTAACAATCTCACAGCTATTGTGACAGATGACACCAAATCAATGTGTGGTACTCAAACAGGCTTAGCTGGTTTACTAAGGAAGGCTGGAATCAATTGCCCTGTATTGCACTACAGTATACATCAGGAGGCTCTGTGTGGTAAAATTCTGGAGATAGAGGATGTTATGAAAACTGTAATGAAGTGTGTGAATCTAATTAAGGGTGGAAATCGGGCCTTGACACACCTCAAATTTCTTTCTTTTCTAACAGAAATGGAGGCAGAATATGACAATTTAGTGTTGTACACAGAAGTATGTTGGCTAAGCAGAGGGAACTGTTTGAAATGTTTTTTTGCTTTGAGAAAGGAAATAAAACAGTTTTTAGAGGAACACAAGAAGACCAACAAAGAACTAATCAAAAAAATATATTATCCTCATTTTATCAGCTTACTCGCCTTTCTAACAGACATCACACACCACATGAATGAACTCAAAGTGAAGTTACAGGGAAGTAACCAAAAAATCTCAGATTTAGTTGGACACGTAGATGGGTTCATAAGTCGATTGAAGATTTTTAAATTCACCCTAGTCAGAGGAAACTTGGTATATTTCCCTTCCTGCAGGGAGTTGATGGAGGAGAGCCATGACATTGACTTCAAGTTTTCTGTGCCAATGTTAGACCAACTTTTGGAGCAATTCATTAAGCGATTTTCTGACTTCAGTGACATGCGGCCATAACTGACATTATTTAACAACCCAATGAAATGCGACATTTCAGAGCAGCATGACACTATTCAATTGGAGTTGTGTGACCTTCAAAGTGACCCCTTTTTCCAGTCAAGGGTGGAGATAGGCATTGACTTTTGGAAACTGGTACTAAGAGAAAAATATCCTGCATTGAGTGATTTCAGCTTGAGAATTGCATCTATGTTTGGAAGCACATACATATGTGAATGCACTTTCTCAACTACGAGGGTGGTTAAATTGTCACAAAGAAGCCGACTGACTGATGACCACCTTCAGGATTTGTTACGAATATCGTCATCATCGTTGAAAATCGACTTTGACGAACTTGTTGTCGCACATGAATGCCCACAGTGTTCTCATTAAGTTGTGTTACATATAAAAAAAAAACAGAAATATGTAATTAAATGTAATGTAACAACTTATATTTAAATCAATTAAGTATTTTATATTGTTCTCCTAGTAGTAAAATGATTTAACAAATATAGTAATTCAATACATATAACTATTGTCTCGAAAAAATGCAGTTTATTTTTATTTAAGTTCTGTCTAAAAGTGTGCGGCCTGCGATACTACCACTCATCATATATTGGCCCTCGTATAGAATGAAGTTGGCCATGCCTGGTATAGATTATTATAGTAGTAGTACTACTACATGAAAAGGATCAGTATTTTTCAGACCAATATCAAGAAGCCATAATTTTTGTTACAAATGCACAAGAGCAGCACTTGTGCATTTGTCACATCCTGCATTCTAGAGAGAAAAGCAAATGGAGATCCCCCCCTGCTTTTTTTTTTTTTTTTTTAATCTGATGGCTGAGGTGTCTGAAATCACACCTAAGTCTATAATGTCAAGGTATGATGTCTGATGCTCTTCTGACCACTTCTGTGTTCTTGTACAGTACTTCTTACCTCTACAACTGTAAACATTGTATCAATTCCAAATCTGTTCAACCTTAGAATACAATTATCACATTGGAGCAGTGCAACAAAAACTTTCTAAAAAATGCTTGATCATGAGGGCACTGCTAATCCCTCTCTCACTTTCTTACTGATATTCCTATTTTGCCCCCCTTCTTTTATGCTTTTTTTCTAAGCAGAGTGATGCATACAGACCACGCCCAAAAATTGTTATACACAAGAAATGGTAGCTTGTGTAAAAGGGACTGATCTCAAAGTACCTGTGAATTGCCGAACTTTTCATGCCAAGCCATTCAAAGTAAGGCATGTCTCCTGAAACTTTGATCAATTTCCATTCATTTCTTTGTGATCTAGAATAAAAGTTTGTTCAGTTCCATACAAATCACCCTTCCTCTCACTTTCACTCTACAGCTTCTAACTTAACAAAACAATTTCTCATTCTTCTCTTTCATTCCATAAACCTCTTATTTGGAATAGCCTCTCATCCTGCTTTCCTCAAGGACTACAACTTTTAGCTGTTCAAGAAGCAAATATCAACAATGTTCTTTTCCCTGTTCTCCTTAATCACTTTCTCTCCATACAGAACTGATGGGTTACAGATTTTGCAACTTTTCAACTGGTATATAAGAAGTAACTTTTTATTGCACATCACAATGTATACACAGTCAGAAACCAATCTTTTGTGAATCTAAGGCTAGATGTTTGATGCCCCTATTAATGTTTAATGGAGTGAAAAACAGCACAACGACTGACTTAAACAAGTTTAATGGTTCTGTAATAATGCACACAACATAAAAAAAAAAATGGAAGATGTTAGACAAAGTCCTAAGATGGGAATCCTCTGTGAGTACTCACAGAGGATTTGGGAAGACAGTAGGCAGTCTTTCCCAAATATTGGGAAGCTTCACATAATCATATTTATTAAGTCTTTTTTTTTTTCCCTTTCACCTGCTGATTTCAAAAGTGATGTGTTTGTATTTGCTCTGGTGAAGCACTTTTCCATTTAATTCTGTGCCAGGTGTTCAAAGAAATCATCAGCTAGACCTGCCAGACCATAACTAATGGAACAGATAACCCTTGCATTCTTCAAGATGGATGTTAGCATATCTTCAGTATGATTATAACAGAAATCAATCCCAATGTAAATACACTTTTTTTTTGTCAGTCTGTATTAATGCAACTTCTTTATTTCAAAGATCTTATCATGACAGAACTCAAAATGTAATCGATATTAATATTATTATATGGGTCCCCTCCAATGAGATCGAAGACTCACTGCAGGATACCCAATCTACCATACCTCTCCTTGAACCTATTAACAGACAAAGCACTCACAAATGATCCTGGAAACCCATTCCATTCATTCACAACTCCCGAAGCAAAAAATCTAGTCCTCACATCCCTACTAACCACATCCTTATTCAACTTCCAGGGATAATCCCTTGTTCTAGTCCTTCTAGCCAAGTACTGAAACATTTCTCCTGCACCTATCCTATAAAACCCTTTAAGCAACTTAAATATTTCTATCATATCCCTTCTTCTTCTCCTATCAACCAACTTCAATCCACACACCCTCAATTTTCTTCATAGGGAACATTCCACATGCAAACCCATCTTGGTCATTTGCCTCTGAATCCTTTCCACCACGTCCTCATCCCCAAGAAACCCAGGGGACCAAACTTCAGAACAGTAATCCAGATGTGGGCATATCAAGGCCTCATAAAGAAGAATAACTTCCTTATCTCTACTTGTTAAAGTGTTCTTCAATAGCCAAGTAATCGTATGCGATTTCCTCTAAACTTTAACTCTGTCTACCACTACCACCTCTAAATCTCTAGCTACATTTATTTCCTGGAGTACAGTGCCAACAATGTGATTACACAGCTTGTAATCTATTTATCCAAAAATGCATAACTTTACATTTCTCCACATTAAACTGACAACCATTATCTTTTGACTACACTGACAGCCTATTTAAATCATTCTGCAAGCTCTCCACATTGCTTTGATTACACTACCTAATTTTGCATCATCAGCAAACAACTGAATATTTCCTGTATCATTTATGTACAAATTGAACAGCAATAGTCCCTGCATTAAACCATGAAGCATACCACTAATCACCTGTTTTCATCTCTATTTTGCCCCTCCATATATCACTTCTTGATATATTTCCAGCAGCCACCCTCGTATCCACTTAACTAGTATCATAGCTATCCCCATTTGTTCTAATTTGCATAACAGAGTTCCATAGGGTATTCTGTGAAATGTCTTCACAAAATCCAGCAGAATCATTGTGTAGCAGTTTCTTTTATTCAACTCTGCTGTTACTCTATTATAAAAAGGCAGTAAATTACTAACATATGAGTGCCCCTTCACATAACCATGTTGCCCCTCATATGGCATCTTATTTTTATCCACCTATTCTTTAATTCTCTTTCTGACCAATTTTTCTAGTACTTTTACCACCACACCTGAGATACTGATTGGTCTATAATTTGCTACTGCAGTCTTAGAATCTACCTTATTCAAGAGAATTTATTTTGCACTCTTTCTACTTTGAAACTCTACCACAGAGAGAAGACTTAAATTAAAGAGACTAGTCAAAGGCATTGCCAGTTCCTTTGCACTTTCTTGCAAAATCCTAACTGATATCCCATCTGATCCCAAAGCTGTATTTACATTGAGACTCTGCAATATCCTAAAACCTCCAATTCATCCACCTCTGTTCCCACATTAGTGTCTGTCACATATGTTAAAGCAGTAACCTGACTAGGATGATTTACCCTTGCAAAGTGGTCACTCAGTAACTTAACCATTTCATCTGCTTCTGTCACCTTGCGACTATCATAACTCATTAAGGTTAATCTTGCATAGTCATTCTTCCTCTTACTTTCCACATAACAAAAGAACTCTTTGGGATTTCTTTTGGCCTGCTTGGCTAGATTCTTCTCATAATCTGATTTTGCCTTCCTTACCATGCTAGTCACATTTCTTGTCTGATCCTGGTACTGTTCTTTAGTTTGCTGGTCACCTTTCTCTTTACATAGCCTCCACAGCATCTTCTTCTGTAGCTCATGTTTAATGATATTACTCATACTTCTAACTCTTACCTGATTAATCCTCCTTACCCGAAATATACAATTTAATACTGCTTCCTCTAGATGACCCTTAACTATATCCCATGAACTACTAGCATCCTTACTCTGTAGTGTTTTATGCCATGGCACAGATTTAAGCTTCTTCCTAAGCTTGTCGTAATCACCCCCCCCCTTGTAGTTGCACATATACCCCCTTCTTGGCAGAATATTCCTCATATTGTACAATCTCCCAAGTCAAAACTGCATGGTCACTTTCACCAATTGGAGGGAATGTGGTCATCTTGGTTATGGATAACTCTTCTGATCCTATGACCAGGTCACGTATTGCCAAAAGCATCACTGATTCAGAGCAGTAAAGAAATCAGTTGCTCTGAGTAGCTCATGCTTTTGTATGTGGTATAGTTACACATAACGTAACTAAACCATCATTAGTTCATTCAGACACAATAGATTTATTTTCGTTTCTTTTTAACACTACGATTCAAAAGATACAAAATTTATAAAAAATTATTTATTAAGGAATATTTTGTACATATAAATAATATAATAAACTATTTAATGAATTTTTGCATTAGGTCTATTATTTTCAATATTCTCTGCTAAACAATGTTAAAAAGAAACAAAAATAAATCTATGGAATTTCAAAAACACGATGACGAATTCAGTAGTTCCATAGGTTAGGTTACGTTAGGTTATTTTTGTTCAGTCTGGTAGACCAATGAAGAAAGAGAAAAGAAAACATTGTTTAGCAGAGAATATTGAAAATAATAGACCTAATGCAAAAATTCATTAAATAGTTTATTATATTATTCATATGTACGAAATATTCCTTAAAAAATAATTTTTTTATAAATTTTGTATCTTTGAATCGTAGTGTTAAAAAGAAACAAAAATAAATCTATTGTGTCTGAACTGATGACGGCTTTGTTACGTTATGCATAACTATAGCACATACAAAAGCGTGAGCTACTCAGAGCAGCTGATTTCTTTACTGCTCTGAATCAGTGATGCCTTTGGCAATATGCGACCAGGTCCGATACTTTCACACCCCTAATCCCCTTCATTACATGCTACCTTTAGTAATTATCTCTTAGTAGGTGTATAAATTCTATTTCCTTCCTGCCATGTGATCTTTCTTCCTTCCTGTTTATAGTTGAAGTCCCCCATAATAATCACTTGACCTGTATCATTGTGCTAATTTGGTGATGCATGTCTTCCAGATCATCTGTGGAACTACCTGGCTTATAGCAAAAACCAACTGTATATTTTGTGTTACTGTCTTAATCTCACACCAGATTGTTTCAAATAAACAACAACCTCCCGACTGTCTCCTATTTCCCTGAAAATACTAAATACACATGCAATCCCTGTAACTACATCATCTGCTGTTAGGCAAGTCTCACTAATGCCTATAACTTTTGGTGCGTTTGCATTAATCAATGCCAAAAACTCCTCCCTCTTGTTCCTGATACTTCTGACATTAGATAGAAATGGCAACATTCCTTCATTTCTCCACCCATCCTTACTTTCTGAATTGACTGTCCTATTCAATATTTTTGCTTGAGAGACTACATTTCACACTTGGTCATTCTCACACTCGCTTGCCTCATGGGTGCCTTCACACAAACTCATTTGCTTCCACCCTAGTTGCTTAAGTTTTCCTGAATTTGCATTTCAGCATGCTCGGTAAACACATTTCTCTCCATATACCTAACACCAAAATCATTTAGATACAGTCCACCAGTATTGTACAAATCCTTCTTTCCATCACACAAAGGCCACAGATAAACAAATCATACATCATTCCTTCTGCACAATCTACATACAGACTCATTGGCTACCAACACCCTCCTATCAACATGGAACACATGGAATATCTCATAGAATACTTCTCTCCTCTCAAATCATTTGTACCAATCAAGATAACCATTTCCTTTGAATTAACCTTTTTTTTTTTTTTTTTCCTTTAAATGGTTTGGCTAATATCTTGAATTTTTGCACCCAGGAAACCTGATTTTTCACCCTTTTGTTAAGTACTCCCCTGATCATTGAGTCTCCATACACAATTTTTTCCTTAACTTGTTTTTCTTGTTTGTTAGGCTGATCTTTATTATTCGTTTGGATCATCTGCTTCTTTCTCTTTTCAGCCCTGCTAATCTCTTGCTGTTTCTGCAATTTTTCAATTTCACAGTTTGTCTTATGAAGATAACATTTAAGTGCACTATTTCTTTATTAATGTCCATTACCATAGATGCACATTCGACATTATAACATCGTTTTCCATCTTACCGTTGGTATTTGATGTATTCTTGTCGCCTAACAGACACACTCACTGTTGAAACACTTAATACATACTCTCTCTCTCTCTCTCTCTCTCTCTCCAGTTTCAATTTCCTTCCATGTATTCTTTAATTTTCTCGACAAATACATTTCATACATACAAACTGCACTTAATAAAATCCTGCCAATTCAAATTACCAGACAATGTGGTCTTTGCTGTATTGTTCACTGCATTGGTGCCATGCTGACAATATCACAATAAAAATGTTATAAATACGCTATACACTCAAAACTAAAACACGAAAATCTACACTAATACATTATAATATCCTTATTTTCTAAAGAAAAAAAAAAATACAATAAATCTGACTGGAGCTTAACTCACTACTGTGTTTGAAAGTGTACAGAATGGACTAATGATGCAAAATTCAGAAATTCTGTACAACATGTTGTTGTAATTACATTACACATTCATGTGTACAGCTACGGTACACTACATGTGAAACGTGAACATCTGTTTGCTAGGTGTCGTGAATAATCAACTGTATTTTGGGGAGAAATCCCTCATCCATACCAGAGGGTTTCCCTAAACTAAAGAATCATGAATATGTACATCACCATTAATGAGGACTTTTGTGCATTGTTACCATGATATAGCACAGGGTTTCTCAAACTTTTCATTCGATGGAACACTTCACAAATCCTGCAATTTTAACAGAACACCTTGGTTAGAGTCGAGTATTAACGGTCTCATATCCAATGTAAAGCTAAGTGCACACTATCGCCAGCAGGCTGTATCGCATCGCAAAAATGTGACAGTGCACACTACAGGCATGTTGAGCCACAGCGCATCACATTGACCTTGCTTGTGATCACATTTCCTAGAATAGATACCTCCGTACTTCACTTTTAATAGCACAATCCATATGCATAGTGAGGAGTTCCTGATTTTCAAACATGTTTGAACTTGTCGCGGCATTTAAAACCATTCCAGGCTCCTATTAATTTTGATATTTTTTTCATGGAACACTCATTCACTTTCTGCGGAACATTGGTGTTCCACGGAACATAGTTTGGGAAACGATGATTATAGCATATGCAAACAAAGTGGATTTTTTTGACAGACCCAGGTATCAAAAAATGAATTTACTTAAGCATCTTTTAATAATGTAATTTTGAAACATTAAACACTTTACAATTTATAATTTTATAAGATTTACAGAGAAATTAAAAGCTTGAAACTCTGTCTTGTTGGCTGATTGGTTAGCAAACCTGTTCTCCAACCAACAGACTGCAGGCTTCAAATCCAACAGTGGACACAGATGTTTCTGACCGTTTTTAGGTTGCAGCTGCATTTCAATGCCTTGCTTAATGAAGGCCCGAATTGCCTTGAAAAAGTTTCCAGTTTGGTCTGTAAAGCAGGGTTTCCAGATTATGAAAAAATACAATATATATATATATATATATATATATATATATATATATATATATATATATATAAAGCTAGAAAAATCCCCAGTCCATCCACAGTACTAGTGTACTATTGATTTTCAATCTTTGGTGAAATGGGAGTCATAAAAAAAAAACTAAAGAATTTTTATCTTATGAAAGTTACGACTATTTGAGCAATTCAAGCTGTTTTCAAATGGAATATAGATGCTTTTTTTCAGTACTTAATAGAATTTGTGTAATATTTAACCATAAGTCTAAATAGCGGTACATGAAAACTTTAATGTATTCATCTGTATTATGGTTATTTTTATACTGTATTAGGCAATATGCTAGTCAACCATGTTCTAATTCCTATGGTTAAATTTAACAGAATCTCAGCATCAATTAAATTTACTACTCCTATCAACTGAAGGGCAGGTAAATAAAATATTTTGCTATCACTCCCACTTCATACACAACAAAACATTAAAGTAGCTTTCTCTTCTAATATGTAGTTTCTAAATAAAAAAATTTCACTGGTAAGTAGTTTCGATAGTCATCACTTTGCCTCAGAAAGAGAACTGGATTCATGCCTTATTTAGGTTTATGATCACAGAGAAAATTATATTTTGGAAGGAGATGAATTTTTCAGATCATTCGAAGTGTAGCTGATATCTACCAGTCTGGTTAGCTGAGTAGAAAGAATGCCCATTCTCCAACCACAGCCTGCACATTTGAATCCTGCTGTAGGCATGGATATCTGCAAATTTCTGAGATTGAAAATGAATTTCAATGCTGTGTGAGTGAGAGTACCACCCCATCCTGGTTATTCGAGGTCTGAAGTGCTTGAAAAATTTCTGTTTGGTCTCTAACATAGCAGAGTGCAATACCTCAATATTTCAGCATTTCTGATCAAATATCAAGTACTGCAGATGTCCTGAGGTGTTTTTCTAAAGTTTGATATGTATGCACTCCTGAGAGAAATTAAAAACACTCAAGAGAAATGCTAACACTGTTCTATCACTGCTTATTTCATTTAACAATCTTTCAAAGTACTTACTCCAAGACATCTACCATCAGATTCCTTTACAGTACTTTTGCTTCAATAGCATCCATAACATTTTGCCACCTTCGTGATATTTATCTTCTATATTCTTATGGTCTTCAATGATTTTTATTTAGCTAGTTTTATACATAACTTAGCTTTCTTACAATTTTTTCTGTATACTCTTTAGGGTCACATGTTGATTTATTTGCTAAGAATTTGAGTTTTCTTTTAAACATAGTAACAATTTTTTTTCCTGTTGAAAACCAAATGTGATAACTTTCTTATTTTAAATCTTGTGTTCTCTTAGATTCTGAACCACTCTGACGATGTCACCTATCAACAATAAGTCGATTTTTTTAAAAATTAAATTAAATTAAATTTTTTTTGTGAGTTCTCTGTGTTAATTTATGCACAAATTTATGATTGTACACAGTGGATTTCTGTACAGATATCCATCTGGTTATTATTACCTATCCATTATGATTAGCCTCGCCATTTTCTCCAAATTTTTCATGAACATTTCTGTATGGCACATTATTACCATGGATGGGTGAAGTTACGCATTTTTGTTTTTGCATACATTTTATATAAAACAATTAAAAATGTAATTATTTATAGCATAATAAACAATTACTTTTATAATAGTTTATAGTATAATAATAATTTTATTATAATAAACTGTTATTAGACATTATAATAGTTATGATAAAATTATTATTATACTATAAACTATTATAAAAGTTTTACATAGATGCAATGCATGAAAAGCCTGGTCAGAAGATCTAATTCTGAAAGACTTAATAAAGTTATCATAGTAGCAATCGATAAAAATAAAAATAAAACAATGTGAGAATTACAGAGGAATTTACCAAATGACTATTCCAGATAAGATTTATGAAAGAAAACTGAGAAGCTAAGAAAAATTGTAGAAGAGAAACTTGGGGAGGAACAAGTGAGTTTAGACCATATGGACTTGACTCTTTTACTATAAAGAGTCAAGAAATCATGCAAATCCAGGATCTGGAAAAAGGATATAATAAGGTACCAAGAGAAAATTTCTTGAAAATACTACAGTTTTATGGTGTAAATGGGATATTATACAGAGCAATATATAGCCTGTACTTAAATTATAAGGTACTGGTTAAAACTGAAGGAGCTACAGTAAGAATGACATCAAACCTGAAGGAAAGTGTTTATTATCTCTACCATTATGAACTACATCTGGTTCCACCACTACAATCATTCTAGACTTGCTAACCATGCTTTGAACACCAACCAAAGGATACAATGGAAGAAAGTCACTCTACTGCACCACAGCAAATACAAATATGAAAGGCTATTCCTGGAATCTGCTTCAGCCTTAAAAAAAACTTTTCAAACCTCAACAAATTTGGCTGCATGGAACTACTCCAAATTTTGGAGGTACTCATTCTCATATTTTCAGCCCAACAGCCAGGACCACCCAATTTAGTCCACTTGGAGATACTATTTAGGATTCTAGGAGCCCAACTTTGCCTTTCCTCATTTATCTAGTGGCTACATGCACATATCATACTGTTGTGTGTTCTATGATGAAGGTAATTTGACTTTGCTGAAATATTAGAAGTATTCAAGTTATTGTGATTAATTAATATTCAGTATATATTGTAATTTCCTCAAAAATAACATTTTCAGGGAAAGTAATTGAATCACATCAATTGTTGTTTTTTAACGGCTCTTTAGGATAGCATGATTTAACAAAGTAGTCTTTGAAAATAGATCAGCAAAATTTTATTTTCGAACCAAAACTTTACCATTCTAAAAACAGAATAGTATTACCAAGAACACTGTTGGAATATGAAGCTGATATGTAAGAAATATTTTGCCACCTCTGAATTCAAAGATAGGTTATAAAAAATGGTGTTTCTGTGGTTGAGATAATTTATTTTAACATTTAAAAATATGGAATGCATTTTTAATGTCAAGAATATGAACACAGTTTTAATCATTAAACAAAACAAACATAATAATAAAACAATGGAATGGCATGAAAGAAGCTTCTGTCTGCATATATTCTCATTAGCAATTCAGAATATAATTTTTCATTAGTATTTATATTATAATGGTTGCTTTACATTTAATTGAAATATTTCAAATAAGAAATTTAAAAAAATAAGAAATTGTGACCCAATTATTAATTTTTTGATTTCTACTGCCTTCCAAATCTGCTCTTATGCACTGCCTTGTTTAGTGAGTTACCATGCCATTAAGTACGGACATTTAACATAAAAAGTATAAACAGAATAAAAATATTTTGCATCAGGCTTCATATGCCTTTAAATTTATTGCAATATACTTTAATTGAAACACTTCTAATATAGGAAGGGAAATTAAAAACAAATCATGTTAAAAAGTGAAAAGTTACAATTCTACATAAACAGAATAAAAGAATCATAACCAATATCAGGGCATAGTGACTCCAGTAGCAAAAAAAAATAGAACTAAGCTGCTTTGAAATTTATAATTTGCTTATATGATGTACTCATTAGTTGAGGTTCAGATAATATAGAATTCACTATATATCAATACATCATATTATAATGAATATGTTATTTTTATAGATTTTAAAGCTGGGTTACTCACTGTGTGTGTTTTTTTTTTTAAAGTTCTGAAGGGTTTTTCTTTTTTTTAATATATTCCTGTCTTTTGTTACTATACAACCTGAATAACTAAATTAAAAAATATCATTTGTTCCATTATCTTTACGACTATTTTTTTTTTTTTTTATCTAATATGATCATTGCCTTTTATTTTATTATTTTTTCATTTTTGACATCTGTAGATGTATGGCTTATTTAATTCATAAACTAATTTTTAAAAGTCATAATTATTTTTTTAATATTCTGATTATCTGCATGAAAAAGTTCATATAATCAGATATCTTGTTTTATTGTTGCATACACACATTAGATGGCCAGCTTGTCTTGTAGGATAAAAAAAAAATCAGTTTCCAAGAGGAAACATCCTGCAGCCTCAGCATGAACTCATTCACCTTCAGTTAAAAAGTCTTAATAAATATTCTTTATGCCACAGATGTGAATTCAACCTAGGTCTTTCCAATCGAAGGATATCATTGTTACTGACTGAGCTAAAGGGGCTCTCAACACACACACACACACACACACACACACACACACACACACACACACACACACACACACACACACACACACACACACAGCCAAATTGATCAATTCCACTTTCTGAAAATTTCTCAGTTTTAGTATCTGAGCACTAACCCTTGTCTTACTCTTTGATTAATAATTTCCAAGTCTTTTATATATCTTGCAATCTACAGTTATTATTCATACATCTGTAATTTCTGCAGTAATCTTTATCAGCTTTCAATCTCAGCTTACTTTTAAGCAATCTGATAATTTTAGCAACTTTTGACAAAGATTCTTTAACATACTTCAAAAACTACGTATTAATGCCATCCAGTTGCTTCTCTCTCTCTCTCTCTCTCTCTATATATATATATTTTTTTTTTGATATCTTTACTGAATTTTTTTAGTTCTCTCTCTCAATCTAATGAGTTCTATATGAATATCTATTTCTTTATTATTATTTTTTTTACTAAGAAATTTGGTTTATATCATTATGAACTAACAACTGTCTTTATTATACTGATAATTTGTGCTGTATTTTAATTTCCTTAATATCTTGTGGGATATTTGTCTTCTATGTTATTTTTCATTTCATTAATAAATCTAACAAAAAAAAAAATCTTTACTACAGCTTAGGTTATTTATTTATTTATTTAATTTTTTGTATATTCTTCTATTTCCTCTGGTTCTATATGTAGACTAATTTTCTTTTAAATAATTTTCTATATCTTCATTCCAAATATTTAATCCTTTTCACTATTTTTGTTTCCAGTTACTTCAGAGGCTGTCTTATAAATTTTATATATATCATAGTTTTCCATTTCTATACTTCATTTATTTTGGCTTCTTTTATGTATCATCTCTTCAACCTCCTTGGCGACAAATGAACTAGTGAAACTGTACAGCATTTTCCATTTATCAACCCACACCTTTTTTGGGGGGTAGTGCAGTTCTACCCAAGAGGAACTGAAAAAATCAGCAAGTATTCCTGCTGTAAAAGGAATACCACTAGTACCTTCAGTGGCTAGTGAAACATCACAACTCTGCTTAATGCAAACTTGAAGGGTCTGATGGCATGGCATGTTTGGTTCTGGCATCTACTTCCAATTTCCCTATAAGAGTGATGCTCTTCAAGGAGAGACTAATCATTTTAAATGCAGAACCTCCTCCATTTGTGGATATAACAGCAAAATAGTTCTAGACCAAAAAAACCTAGTTTTTTGGTTTGTAGAACTATGCACACTGGAATAAACCTGATGTAACATATCAGGAATCTTCCTAATTAGCTGCAACTACTAGCACCAGACAAAAGCCATGAAAAAATCTGGGAAATATCAAGTGGTTGCTCTTGATTTCTAAGGATCAGGTTTGGCACAAGAGTCTGTTAAGTATGCTCCATCATATCGTCTATCTTCTGAATATTTAGCGTAAATCCACTCAACAGTCTTGATGATGACAGTATACTTCACTCCTCTCTTCATTTGACAAACCACGCATGCCACAAATCAACAAACCTTTCAAATTTATCAACTTCTAAAATCTCCATTTCTGATTGTCAAATCATTTTTCAATGAGAATCTAATAACTCTATTAACCTTAATGGTAGTAAAACTTGATTCTGTCTTATTTCTCAAAAAAAAGTCCCTTCTCTTCCAGCCTTATTTTGGACAACACCCATAACTCTCGACAAGATGAGATCCTCTTCTTGGAATACCTTTAAATTCTACAATCCTTCTTTAAACACATCACAAATATCACTACCTTAGAATCTAAGAAACTAGGCTTTGCTCTTCTGCTTAAGGCATTATTGAATAGTTATTAACCTTGCAAATTACAAATTGGTCCAGCCACTGAAATGTTGTTCTCACATTGAAGGTGGTGACTATAAAATCTCCCTAAAACTATTTGACTCAACAGAAGAAAGTAATTAGGCTGATTAATTACCAATATCTCACCAATTCAGTCCGCTCCCTAACACATTGTTTCTGTGTTTGCATTTTTTTTTTATTCTTTATACAAACATTTCCAAGGTCATCATTGTTCATCAGAACTGACAATTACCCTCACCTCCTCAAAAACAGAATTTATTACATACAGTTCTATCCAAAACTCACAGAACAGTTTACCCTCTTCATTCATTTTCTAATGTCTTTTGGAAGAGCTTCCTTCTTATTTCCTAAGGAAAATAGATCTTCAAATCCAATGCAAATTTCTTCTTAACTTTTTCCCCATCCATGGTACAGCTCTCATGCACATTATGTTGCCAAAAGGACACTCCCATAGATCTGCAGTGCTTCACCTGTATGACATAGATACACATCCACAATGCCATAAAAGCTGCACAGGGGCATTAGAAATGTAGACATTCTTTGCCAGGATGAGTGGATGAAAAAAGTTGAGTCTGTTCGAATATGGTATAATAGTAAAAGCCCACAAGTTCGGTCATTCAGTCCGAGAGATTTCTGCCATATTGCACGTACCCCAGTCTACTGTCAGCGAGGTTATCGTGAAGAGGAAATGTGATGGAACCACCTCTAACGAACTCGTAGGCCCAAGAAACTGACAAATCAGGATTGGCAAACTCTCAAGCATGTTGTCACAGTATATCATCTGTCAGCATTAGTAACAATTGCAAACAACTTCCGCATGAGCTCTGGATAGATGCCAGTGACAGAACTATTCACTGGGAGGTGTTTGCCCTTGGATTTCATGGTTGTGCTACGGCTCACAATGTCATATTCTCTCTTGCTTGCTTTTATTATCTTTATCGTCAACTGTGCTGTTGTTTAATTATTAATTGCTCCTAATATGATTTTTTTGTCACTTTACTTAAGCTAACTCTACCTTAATTTTGACCCTCTTTTATCCTTTCTTAACTCTTTCCCTAGTTCCTGCTGCATGCAAGGCAGACTTTCTAATGTGTCTAACTTGTGATTAGTAGTCTGCCAAAATTCTCATTCTTCTCAATTAGACAAATTTGTTTGATTATCGACTGCTCCAGTCTAATTGAATTAATACAGTCTGAGAATTTCAGGAAAAGGAACATAGGCAAATCTTACAGCTAAATTGCATCTAATCATGCAGTTAGCTGTATCGATTCTCTATCAATTTGCACATAGGTTCGCAATGTTTTCGAGACAGTGCATTGGCAAAAGATCAGGCAAGGACATTAAACAAATACAACATGTTTATTGCTAACTAGTAAGATGTTACAAAATAATACATTCATGAAGATTTCTTCTCTTAATCATTAATATACTGAAACAGCTTAACTTAGGCACTTTGCATAACAAATGTAAAATGTAAGAGCAGTTATTCCCTTATTTCTAACCTAATTTGGATCCTTCCAATCTTTGTACATGATCATAACCATATTACCCTAGTATATTTACAACACTATGCATAATTTCACACCAACTCCTTTCTATTATCACCTACACATCTAAAATTAAAAATAAAAAAAATTGACAAAGCATGCCTACTCACAGTAACCTTTACATTTAGAGTCTAGATATATAAACAAATTTTCAGTCCAGAATTTCTAGCTTCTATTTATTTTCTTCAGGGCACAATTGTCACTTAGGTGCTCCATAGATAACTGTAGTGCTCTCTACTAGAGTTGTGGAAAGACATCCTTTCTTTGAACTTCCTACGACGACAGCTGCTTCTACCCTCACTACTCGGTCTCTTGGTCTGTATCAGGGAGAACTCACATCCACGTGGTGAGTCTTGTCCTGGAAACAGTCCAATAATATTGGGGAAATATCCCATTGACACATTCGCTATGATCTTCCATCGAGTTATTAGGAAAGAACTGCCAAAGTCTCCGTCACATCAGTGGATAATAGCCTTCTCCTTGTCCTTCCATGCATTGAAGCAGGAGCCCCATATGTACGGCCTTGTCTCCTAATAGTTGGAACTAGATCCTCCGAGAAGGGAAGTAAAAAAAAAAGAAAAAAAAAAAGAGCCTTCTGTTCCCTTAAACATCTTTCTAATCATTTGTTTCGATACTAAAGTTTCCGTGATTGCCCTGTGGTGTTATGACGTCACTTCGACTCTCTCCCTCAAACGTCTCTAATGTGAGCACCTAGTTTTGTTTGCAAGACCTTGCAAACTTTTATTTTTGCTGATTCATTTTCCTAATCTTGTTTAATCCCCTCTCTTTAGTTTTTCATACAACTTTCAACAGAAATATTTTATGTACTTCACAAGAATTTAAGGTATTAATTAAATATTATTTTAACTTCACATTTTATATTATATATACATGTGTTTGCAACCCTTGTAAAACCAAGCTCGATAAGTAACTAATTTCACTTATCATGTGAGATTTTACAAAGGTCCCGTTTTCCTCGAAAAAAATAAAAAAAATTTTTTTTTTCTCTTTTATATTTCCTTTTTCCATCGCTTTCTGGATAGGATCATCATTTCCCTTAGTTTCTTTCTGTTGGCCTCAGATTGTATCTAGATTGTATATGTCAATTTTTCTCATTGTTAACTGACCGTTGTTGTTAACGGCAGGTTTCTTATCTTAACAAGAGTTAAGAGAAGAAACCCACTGATGTTCTTGGAGAAAAAAAAGTTTTACTTTATTGGTGAAGCATGGTCCAATTGCCTAATATATGCATTTTTGCTGACTGAGAAAAGAATAAGTATGTTTCATCATATGGACTGTCTTCTGAATATTTAGTGTAAATCCAGTTGTATATTGTCTTGCTGATAACAATACACTTCACTCCTCTCATCATTTAACAAACCAAGAGATACAGAAAACAGAAAAATCATGCAGTGCAACTTAAGCTAAAGCAGGAAGAGGTAGCTACTTTGTTCGTACCCTCTTGAAATATAGAAAACTTCATGAACCCCTAGTGCAGTCCAGGATTGTTACGAAAGTCTGAATAGAGAATGTCATCTACCATGATGCTTAGTAACCGACCAGAGAGGAAACTGCATACTCAGAGTGAAAAGTAGAATGGCAATTTTCTGAAGCAGACCACTAAGTTAAACCTGATTAAATGCTCTAGAAATGTTAAGAGTAGCACAGATTTCTTCAAACTTTTGAAACTTTTCCACAGCACATACCCAGAGGTGGGTAATGTAAGCAAAGAGATCTGCTATTATCTAATGTGGCAGAACCCATACTAGTTGGTCCTCAGGTTGTGAAGTTGATGTTAATTATTATTTTATAGTGGAAAATGAAAGTAATGGGTGGAAGACTTATCTTTTTTTTTTTTTTTTTTTTTTCTGGAATGGGCTAAACAAGGGCGAGTTTGCATGGTGAGGGATAGATGTCTGGTGAATACCAGAGTAGACATGCTACAGGTTAGATGTTAGTTCCGCAGCACAACTTTTAAATAGCTACAGAAATACTATCAGAACAGAAAACTTTAGGTATCCAGGTTATTTAAATTTTCTCTGGTGTCATTCTGTCAAATGACCACAGGAAGAATATGATGTACTATTTCTGATATGGAAGGTAATTTGCCTGGGTAGTTTATGCAGGACTTAGAATAGAAGATAATACTAGAAAGACAGATGTTGGTAAAATAGTAAAAGATAGAAGCACAGACAAGAGCAGAAGTTCCTCCCAATGGCTTTTGCAAAGGCCACTGGAAGAAAGATGACTTTGAATGGGCAAAATAGTTCAAAATTAGATTTAGATTTTTGATGGCTGTTTTTCATTTATGTACTTCAGTGTAGGATGAGACTGAGGCTGGATCTCTTGTTTCACACTGAAATTCTCTGGAAATGCATCAATACATTAAATCATGGCATGGATAGCGGACAGGAATTTTGAAGAGTGGGGAATGAAGGCCTTCATATGCTAATAAGAATAATTTTATTTAATTAGCTTGAAGGAGAGTATAAACAGTAGTTTAACTGTGGAAAGGCTGTTGGAATTAGACTAAAGCAACTAAGGCTGTAGGCTACACCGTCTGTTAACTGCATGTGTTCTTATGGTGGGTTTTTCTGATACTACTGAAAGGAAGCGATGCATAATTCAAGTGTTCATTCCATTTAGCACTGTCACAGTGCCAAAGGACATGGGATTGAGAATGACAGAGAAGGGTATTAAGTGAAAGAGGAAACTACTTAAGAAAAGACTTAGGGTCTTGGAATTTGGAAGTGGAGACAATTACTTGGAAATCTGATAGATGACAATCTGCATCAGATCATTGCTTAAACAGGATCCCTATTTCACCTAAAGACATCAATGTTTGGATAGTTAATTGAAATTGCAGGGATTAGATTGGTTTTCAGATTTGAACAGTAGTAAAGACAGCAGATGAATGTAAATGAATGGAGCAATGAAACTTTAACTCTGAGAAGTCAAAGAGTATTACAGATTAAGCATTCTCTGGAAGTGCAGACTTTTGGAGGAAGGAAATCATACAGAGTGAAGTTTGAACGGTCAAAATGTATGATTTGTTATCTGATATGATAACCAACAAACATATTTCAGGTCAGTTAGAAATAGGTTGCATTCTTGACTGGTTTGGATTAGGACCATGAATTAGTGCCAGTTATCAGTTTGTCCTTGCCAAATAATCATGAATGACAAGGATGAAGAATAGTTGCCAATTGATTTCCAAAAAGATAGGACAGGTGAGTACTCTCTACTCACACTTTGAGAGGCAAAAAAAGACAAAGCCACTTATTTTTTTATAAATAAATTTTTGAAACTGTAAATTTCATCTGTATTCAACCAGGATATTGTTAAAAACAAACTACTCAGAAGCTGATATATTAATGAGATACCTTTTAGTTTGCTTGTTACATCTGATTTTGAATATCGCTTCCAACTTTTTCTTTGTTCTTGTATCCTTGTCATCTCATGTGCATTGGTTACATGTGCCCGATTTTCTCCTACTAAAACTACCTATGGGAAATTAAGAAAATTTCTATTCAGCAGGATATCCAGCACTTAGTCAATTTTATTTAGTATATGAAAAATCTCAGATGAAACAAAAATAATTTTGTATAGAAATTTATATAAATGATAACAGAAGCAAGCTATTCCTGAATGATTTTTCTGAATTAAAAGTTCACAGTATAACTGTCTCACGGTATAAAAGTATTAGTTAACATAAAGTAAACAACAAATTACATGATAACCACAGTAATGAAAGCACAGATATTTTGTACTGAAAATAACAGTACATCATCAGTGTGTAGAAACAAGCAAATCAAAGAACAGGAATACAAGGTACATACAACAATCAGTTTACCAATAAAAAACAATTGCTGCAAGCTAGAAATTAATATATTAATAAATAATATTAAAGCTATGTTTACATAAAATGAGAAATTCGATTTAGCAAGCGCTTCCAAAATAACCCAGTTTCATCCCCGTTAAAAATTTGCTGTAGCAGGTAGCCTTCCTTCCTGATTAAATCTTTGAATTTTTTCATAAACTTTTCTGCAGCCTCTTTATCTGCACCAGCAGCTTCCCCCCTGTCTGAGAACACTATGGATACCTGTTCTACCTTGGAATCTGTGAAACCAGCCTCGACTTGCTTTAAATTCCTCAGTTTTTGATCTGAGGTACTTCCTGTAGTTTTTCTTCTGCAATTCTTCAAAAATTAACCTAGCCTTCTCACAGACCATTGCCTGAGTTACTGGATCTCCCTTCATCTGTCTTTCTCTAATCCAGGTGATAAGCAGATTTTCCATACCTTCATTGATTGAAGATCTATTCTTGTCAGAAATCTTCATAGCACCAGCAGACACCCTAGCACCTATAATCTTCTCTCTCTGTTGCCACAGTTGACCTAGGAATGCCATACTCTTGAGCTACATCTGTAATTGTTCTAACGTTCCACACTTTATCTACAATTTCTTTTTTCTTCTCTATGCTCAACCAAGTGTGCTTCTTTCCTGAATTATTCCTCTGTTCACTTCACTTTGGACCCAATCTTAAATTTCACTCAAAAAAATAATAACTGCAGATGCACAAAATTTTTACTTTCTGAAAAATGCAGAATTGAAAATTAGCACAAACACCAATGCAGCCTAACAAGAAATGACAAATAACAAATGACATCACACAATTCCATGCACTGGCCCACGAAATTCAATTGTTGAATTGCAAGGCACCACTTTATTACTGTAGATTTTTATGTTTTTAGAGTATTAGTATATTTATAACATTTTTATTGTGATATTTTCGGCATGGCACCAATGCAACAAACAATGGTGGCAAAAACCACGTTGTCTGGCTGTTTCAATTTGTGGGATATTATTCAGTGCAGCATATGCAAAATGTATGCGTCGAGAAAATTGAAGAATATCTGGAAGGAAATTAAAACTGGAGAGAGAATACGTATTAAGTTTTTTAAAAGTGTGTGTCTGTTAGGTGACAAGAATGCAACAAATACCGATGATAAGATGGAAAATGATGTTAATAATGTTGAATATGTGGCTGTGGAAATAGAGGAGAACAAAATGGATATCAATAAAGAAATAGCACGCTTAAATGTTATCCTTCATAGGACAAAGCGTGGAATTGAAAAACTGCAGAAGTGGCAAGAGTTAAGAAGAGCTGAAAAAAGAAAGAACTGATTTGAAAAAACAATAAACACTGACCGAAGAAACAAACAAGAAAAACAAGTTAAGGGGAGTACTTAATGATAGTATGACAAAATCATGTTTCCTGGGCACAAAAATTCACGATATCTGCCACGCAATCCAGATGCTAAAAAGGAAAGTAGAAGGAAATATTTGTCTTGGGGTTGGTACCAATGATTTGAGAGGCGAGAAGTATTCTATGATGGAAGATGTCAAGGAGTTAGAAGAGCTGAAGAGCGAGAAGGTGAAGATTGAAAGTCTCCTACCACGCTATGATAGAGGAGAACTGACAAGGAGGGTATTGATAGCCAATGAGTCTATATGTACATTATGCAGAACAGAAAGAACGATACAGGATTTCTTTATCTGTGGTCTGTGTTTGACAGAAAGAAGCAGATGAATTGCAACCAAAAAGAATAAGAGACAGGCAGGAGGGTGGCTGTTCATTTGAAGCAATCTGGTGTGAGATTAAGACCAGTAAGACAAAATATACAGTTTGTTGCTACTATAGGCCAGAGAGTTCCACAGATGATCTGTAAGATATGCATCGCCAAATTAGTATGAGTACAGGTCGAGTAATTATAATGGGGGACTTCAACTGTGGAGTTATAGACTGGAAGGAAGGAAGATCACATGGAAGAAAGGAAATAGAATTTATACACCTGCTGAGAGATAATTACTCAAGACGGCATGTGATGGAGGGGACTAGGAGTGGGAGAGTATTAGACCTGATCATAGGATCAGAAGAGCTATCCATAACCAAGGTGACAACATTGCCTCCAATTGGTCAAAGTGAATGTGCAGTCTTAACATGGGAAATTGTAAAACATGAGGAATATTCTACCAAGAGGTATTTATGGAATTACAAGGCAGATTATTATGATATGCTTAGGAAGAACTTTAAATCTGTACCATGGCGTAAAACACTGCAGGGTAAGTATGTTAGAAGTGCATGGGATATAGTTAAGGGTCATCTAGAGGCAGCAGTATTAAATTGTATACCTAGGGTTAATCGGGTAAGAGTTAGATGGATGAGTAATATCATTAAGTGTGAGCTTAGAAAAGAGAAGAAAATGCTGTGGAAGGTGACCAGCATATATAAAGAGAAAGGTGACCAGCAAACTAATGAACAGTAGAAGGCTCAGGTAAGAAAGGTGACAAGCATCTCAAAGAAGGTAAAATCAGATTATGAAAAGAATTTAGCCGAGCAGGCCAAAGGATATCCCAAAGCGTTCTTTCATTATGTGGCAAGTAAGAGGAAGATTATGGAAGATTAACCTTAATAAGTGATGACGATCACGAGGAGACAGAAGAAGATAAAACAGTCGAGTTACTGAGTGACCGCTTTGTAAGCATATATCTCCCTAGCGAGGTTACTGTTTTAAACTATGTGACAGACACTAATGTGGGATACCAGCTATGGCTTTGCAACAGTGAGCAAGGGAGTGGCGATGCCTTTGACCAAGCTGTTTACATCTCAGCTTTGGTTTCAAGGGTTTCAGCTTTGCATAATGGAGGTTCTAAGACTACAGTAGCAAAATATAGACCAATCAGTATCTCAGGCGGGGTAGTAAAAGTACTAGAAAAATTGGTAAGAAAGAGAATTCAAGAATGGGCTGTTAAAAATATGATACTGTATAAGGGTCAGCATGGCTTTGTGAAGGGTCGGTTATGCCTTAGTAATTTACTAACTTTTTATAATAGAGTAACAGTTCAGTTGGATAAAGGAAATGACTACACAATGATTTTGCTGGATTTTTATTATTATTATTAAGAGAGACCTCCCGGCAGTCAGAGAGTCACTGAGGGAAGCCACATACACCAGCTATCATACTTATTCTCGAATTCATTCACACTGCTTACACTCAAAACATCCAATGGTAATCCACTGCCATCATGCACCACCCTATGAGAGAAAAACCTAGCCCTCACCCCCTTCTTAGTGGCATTTATCCTCAGCTACCAAGAATGTCCTCTTGTCCTTACCCCACCCTCCATAAATTGAAAAATTCCATCAATTGAAATCCTGTATGATCTTTTCAGAAATTTGTAAGTCTAAATTATATCACCCCTCTCTCCTGTTTGCTAGTGTCTGCAGTCTACAAATTCTCAACCTGTCTTCTTCATAATCAGTATTCCACAATCCTGATATCATTTTTAATACTCTCTCCAATACATCAGAATCACAACGAAACCAAGAGACCAGACCTGCGCACAATAGTCCAAGTGAGGTTTTATCAACGCCCTGTAAAGAGGCAAAATGACATCCTTATCTTTACATGTGACATTCATCTCAGCATTGCAATTATCTTTTGAGTTGTATTTGCAATCTTTGCTACATAGCCCCTGAACTTCAACTTCCTATCTACTAACACTCCAAGATCCCTAGCCTCATCAGTTTCTTCTGATCATCATCATCAGCTGTATTCTGACATACATAATACGACATTGGATATCTATTCATGCCAATGTCGTATTATATTGGCATGAATAGATATCCAATGTCGTATTATATTGGTAGGACATTGGATATTTCATGCCAAAGTGAATGTGTTTACATTTACTGACATTGAACCGACATACATTTTCCCATGCCCACAATTCCAGCCTATTGAAATCATTCTGCAAGTACTGCATATCAGCAGCATTCCTGATTACCCTTCCTATCTTTGCATCATCAGCAAATAGCTATATGTCACTTGTCAAATCCTTTCCAATATCATTAATGTACAGATTTAATAACAGTGGACCAAGCACTGATCCTTGTGGTACACCACTGGTTACCATAAATCTTGCCGACTCACCCCCCCCCCCACATACCACTTTTTGATATCTGTCAGTCAGCCATTCTCTTATCCATGCTAATATTCTATTACCCAAATCCATATTCTCCAATTTATGCAACAGTCTACCATGCCGTATTCTGTCAAAAGCCTTTGCAAAATCCAAAAGTATCATGGTGTATCCATTCCCATTGTCTAGTTCAATGGTAACATTGTTATAGAATGTGAGCAAATTGCTTAAACATGGCCATACCTTAGTATATCCATGTTGATTGTTGAAAAATAGAGATTCACTGTCAACCCATTTCTGAATGCAAGTCCTAACCAATTTTTCCAAAATCTTTATCACCACTCCTGTGATACTAATTGTTGATAGCTGGATACATCAGTCTTTGCACTACCCTTGTGCAATGGAATTATCATACATTCTTTCCATTCCTGGAATCTTTTGAGACTCATATTAAACAGCCTGATCAAAGGAATAGCCAGTTCATCAGCTTACACTCTTTTAGCACACATGCTGATATCCCATCAGTCCCTATTGCTGAATTCTTATTCAGAATTTTGCAAAGCCATTTGACAGAATATCACATAGAACACTGTTACACAAATTAGAACAAATTGGGATGGATATGACATTGGTTAACTGGATAAGAGGATGACTGCTGGACAGATATCAAGAAGTGATGTATGGAGAGACAGAATCGAGGCAAAAACAGTTGACTAGTGGTGTGCCACAAGGTTCAGTGCTGGGACCATTGCTGTTCAATTTGTACATAAATGATATAGGAAATAACCTGAAAGGAAATATTCAGTTGTTTACTGATGATGTGAAATTAGGTAGAGTAATTGTTAATCAAGGCGATGTGGAGATCTTGCAGGACGATTTAAATAGGCTGTCAGTATGGGCAAAAGTTGGATGTCAGTTTTATGTTGAGAAATGTAAAGTTAGGCACATTGGTATAAATAGATTACAAGCCATTTATCACATTGATGGCAATGTACTCCAGGAAATATATGAAGCTAGAGATTTAGGGGTGGTGGTAGACTGAAAGTTAAAGTTTAGAGGACATACTCCTAAGATTGCACATAAGATTACTTGGCTAGTGAAGAACAGATGAACAAGTAGAGATAGAAAGTTGTAATTTCTCTTTATATGGTCTTGATATGCCCACATCTGGATTACTGTGCTCAAGTCTGGTTCTTTGGATTTCTTGGGGATGTTGAAGTGGTGAAGAGGATTCAGAGGTGAGTGACCAAGATGGTGAGTGGCCTGTGTCCTACGAGGATAGATTGAAGGTGTATGTGTGTGGATTGCAGAAGTTCATTGATAAGAGAAAAAGAGATATAATGGAAACATTTAAGTTGCAACAGTCTAAGACAGATGAGGGGAAACGTTTCAGCATTTGGCTAGAGGGAGGACCAGAACATGGGGTCATCCCTGGAAGCTGAATAAAGGTGTGGTCAGTAGGGATGTGAGGACTAGGTTTTTTTGCTTGGAGAGTGGTGAATGAGTGGAATGGGTTGCCACAGTCAGTTGCGAGTGCTTTTTCTATTAATGGGTTCAAGGAGAGGTATGGTATATTGTGTGGATAGATTAGGTCTCCCGCTATGAGTCTTCAGACTCCATGGAGGTGTATAATAATAATTAAAGAACAAAGATTAAAGTCATTTAAAAAATGCTACAATTATATGGTGTAAAAGAGACATTATACAAAGGATTCATACTGGGTAATAAAATTCATCACTTCCCAACTAAAGATATTTAGCAAACATTCCTGTTCACAGCACTATCTACTTGGCCAATGAAGCCATCATATTTAAAGAATATTATCTTACTCTAATATCACCACTTGATTTAATTAAATCAAAAATCCTACAAGAAGTGTCTTGAAAAACAGCAAGATGTGAATTGCTTTTATTATAGCATTTCTCATTAAAATTTGTAAATCTGCATCCAAGGAAGGTTATAATACTCATAGTACACTACTGTCACAGGTGGGTTACAAGCTAGAAAATCTGGAAACCATGCTCTACAGACAAAAGATGGAACTTTTCAAGATGAAACTTTTCAAGATGAAGCAGGTAATCAAATTCTCTTATCACCTAATGATATTAATTAACATCATTCCCAAGATGGGAATTGAACTCATTGTTGGCTGGAGAAGAAATATATTATACACTTGGCCAATTTTTGTATAATGGCATATTTTCATGTTTGAATTTTCTACCTTTTGCGCTTTGTAACCAGCTGCTTTATGTGACAAATTTTATTTCCAATAAACAAATGCCTTCATACTCATGTTTGCTCATATCGTAAACCATGGCATTTTGTTAGTAGTAAATAAATTTTTATGACTTCCCTAAAAATTTGAAGTATGAATTTTTCTTCAGTATATTCTTGTGCCTTGTCTAATGTCTGTTCTAAGAAATAAGAGAAATTTGTAATGTAAGAAAAGTTTACAGGATTTGTCTGGTTTCACAATCTTTCTCCTACAATGCTATAAACAAATGGCAGATAGTGATATATCACTCTAAATATTCTAATTCCTGGCTAAATATTGTTGGAACATTATGCATTAAAATTATTTCATTCAAGAGTGCATTTCATTATAACAATAATTTAACAGAGTTAAATAATTTATTTTCTAATATCATAGAACAAAAAAATGGAATGATAAGTTTTATGTAAATAGTTAACATAAATTACCGTATTAGCCGGCGTATAAGATGCACTTTTTTTCTTTGAAAATAGGTCTGAAAAAAGGGTTCGTCTTATACACAGATACGCAGTTTTTTTATTATATTCATTTCTGGAAATTTTCTCTGTTCTGAGTTGCACAATTTCTTTATTGCTTCCTTGCGGTGTGTGTGTGGGAGAGCATTACAGTTACATAGAGCAGGGTTTCTCAAACTTCAGGCATCCGCGTTCATATGATTGGTGTGGTATTAACAAAAGATCGTGCTACTAAATGACAAAGACAAGCCGACAGTTGATTTGAAAAGCTAATTCTCTTCAACTGAATTCCTTATATAATATCTGAAACAGATTCACTATATAACTAAGATGAAAAGCCAAAACGGCTATTTTTTTCTGGCGAGGTTGATATAAGTTAAGGGGATAAAAATCCCTTATTGTTTTTCAGCCAGTAAGCGAAACTAAGATCGAAAACTACGATCTGTAACGTTTCATGCCGACGAACTGTCAGCGTATCCAAGCGTAAGTGACCACTTGGTAGTGCCACACCACGGCAACTCGTTGCAAAGGTGGCGCAAGCTCCCTCACTGTTCTTGATATTTTCTCATAATGTAAAACACACAGCTCTTAAGAGATGTAGTACTGTTTAACATTATGAGGAGAGGTCACTAAGAGGTCACTACTCAGAACAGTGAGGGATCTTGCTCCACCTTTGCAACGAGTTGCCGTGGTGTGGCACTACCAAGTGGTCACTTACGCTTGGATACGCTGACAGTTCGTCGGCATGAAACGTTACAGATCGTAGTTTTCGATCTTAGTTTCGCTTACTGGCTGAAAAACAATAAGGGATTTTTATCCCCTTAACTTACATTCACTATATATTTCTTCGTTTTAACATGTTCACTCAAACAAAACCATATGTTGCACCAGCAACATATGATTTTGCTTGAGTCATACAGCATTTTCTGTGGGAGGGGGACATGCGATTCATTAGCCGTTTTTATCCCAGTTGTCTCTAATTGCACTGTTTGTTGAGAAACATTTTGCACAGCCTGCAGATGTCTCTGTACCTTATTCAGTGATACAATAGGAACGTTTTTACGATCTCGAACTTCACGGATACATTGAATTTTATTCTATGCGTTAATGATGCATAGCTGAAAATTGCCATGGACCCTCTGAAGACCTTTCACATACCCCCAGGGGTACGCTTACCACACTTTGAGAAACACTGACGTAGAGTTCAGTAGATTCGCATGCGCTGTCATCGACGATCACAGCTGTGTCCTGTTTGTTTAAACTTTCCAATTGTTGTCACAGTTGTGAACAGTGATAAATTTTTGCCATTAAATTTTCTCTAAATTTCTTGGCAAATTATGGCTGAAAAACGTCGGCATTGCTACAATATTGCATGCAAGCTATGTGTGATTGCGTATGCTAAAGAACATGAAAACAGGGCTGCAGAGAGGCATTTCAGACCACCCCAACTGAGAAAATGATAAGAACTTGGCAGAATCAGGAAGAGGATTTAAAAAAGCAACTTGCAGTAAACATAACCTATGAAGTGGAACTGCAAAATGGCCAGAACTTAAGGCAAAACTGAATACTTGGATTTTAGACCACAGAAAAGCAGGACTTTCAGTGTCTACAAAAATGATTATTCATCAAGCGAAAGCGATAGCCACTAACAGAGGGATTGCCAACTTTACTGGATCAACATCATGGTGTTCAAGATTCATGAAGAGAAACCAACTATGTATGCGGACTAAAACAAAAATATCACAAAAGATGCCAGCTGAATATGAAGAAAAAATGAGTGAATTTCATCAGTTCGTCATTAACGCAAGGAAACAAGAAAATTTTGAACTTGCGCAAATAGGAAACACCGACTTTTGATGTGCCCTCAAACAAAACTGTAGATTCCAAGGGCACTAAAAGTGTTACTATTAAAACTTCAGGGCACGAAAAAACTCACTACATGGTTGTTTTATCCTGCTGTGCTGATGGGACAAAATTGCTGCCACTATTGATTTTTAAAAGGAAGACGCTACACAAAGAAAAATTGCTTAAAGGAGTGTTTGTACATGTTCACGCAAAAGGCTGGATGGATGGAGGAGGAGGAATGAAGTTATGGATAGATAAAATTTGGTCTAGGTGCCCTGGTGGATTGTTGAAGAAGCCTCCCATGTTAGTATGGGATCAGTTTCGTTCTCATAGAACAGACAATGTTACAAATAAACTCAAGGAATTGAAAACTCAGCTGTAATTCCAGAAGGTCTAACTAGTCAGCTTCAACCTTTAGATGTCTGTATTAATAAACCATTTAAGGGATTTATGAAGGAGAAGTGGAGCAGTGGATGCAGTCTTCAGATTTTGAGGTTATGCCATCAGGAAGAAGGAAAAGGCCCAGCATTTAGCAAGTTTGTGAGTGGGCCAAAGCATCATGGGATACTGTAAAAACTGAGACAGTAGTTAAATCATTTAAGAAGTGTGGAATTAGTAATGCACTGGATGGTACAGAGGTCAATTTGTTGTATGAGGACTCAGATTCTGATTTAGAAGAGGTTTCAAGTGTCTCTTCATTTAGCTCTGGAGATGAATTTCTGGGTTTTTATGATTAAAAGGTGGGTACTCTTTCCTAGTTTGAAAGTAGACTTACTTATTACTTTATATTTGAAATACTGTAAATTCATTATAATATTCAGTGATAAAGTTGTTTTTTTTCCTAAAAAATGTGTAAAAAAAAAGAGGGTGCGTCCTATATGCCGGCAAATACGGTATTTATTTTGAATATATATTAAGAAATATGAACCAAGAAAGAAATCTGACCACCTCAATATAAAAGGGTAATTCAACCTTAAAAAAAAAAAAATTTTGCATCATGAGATAGAAGTCTTTTTTTTTTTTTTTCAAACAAAGGACATGGTCCAATCATTCTTCTGACTGCACTAAGTAGGTTCTCAACCATTTTCAGGTGAGAAGTGTTTTTCACTTTGTTCCCAATATCCAATAAATAAAAAAAAAGTTTGTTTTTACACAGGATGGTTTCATCATGTAAGAAGACACTGACACAGGCTAGTTCTGCTGACTTCACTTTCTAATGAAGTAGGTAAGAAAATGTGACCAATTTACAGGACTTGTAAAAGATCAAGTAATTTATTAATATATATGTCAATAAAAGAGCTGTAAATTGATGTCACATTTTTATATGCAAAGTGCCGTTTATATATTTTACTATAACTCAGTTGCAAGGACAATGCAACACTGGCCCTTCACATGGAAAGACTTTAATTTGGTAGAATGCAATAAAGCTTTATAAGCAACTTTTTCAACTGACAGCAAGTTAGATGGCCTCAGATGGAGGTAGCAGGATATTTCTTCCACAAAACAGATAAAATGGCTGGAGTATATAATTAACTAAAGTTTGTATATACTAACCTTGGTCTTAAAAGATGATACAGTGCCCTTGTTTTGTTTTTCTGAAAAGTGGGAAAAGGTAATTTATGCGAATGTTCAGAATTCAGTGAATAATTTACTAATCAAAGGAAGTAATGAAATAAAATACTTACCTCTCCACCATGCCCACTTTCATCATCACTAGTTGGGAGTGGATCTTCTGACATTCTAGATGCTACTTTAACAGTCTTAGGAATATCAATATTTCTTCATGTGCTGAGTCCATATCTGTCTTTCTAGTAAGGAATGTTCATTGTTTGCTGAATGTTTTACTATTATGCTAAATATGTTAAATCATTCTGATCAAAATTTGCTATTTAATAAATATACTGCACAAAGAAGTGTGACAATTTTGGAGACTACAACTGTCATGATGCAAATGATGTGATATTAAAATATCCACTGGTATTAATAATTTATTATTAAGCATCATGCAGTGCATGATGCTTTATAATAAAGATTTTAAATTACACAAACTGTTCTTTACACAGAATTAACCACTCTATTGGCCATGACATATGTGGCCATCGTGAAAACTGTGGATGTAAACTGTACCACTAATAATGAAATATCAGTGATATATCATTAAAATAACATGGATACAAAGTTTAATATGGAGATATATTTCATCTGCCATGGCCAGTTGAGTAGTTAAGGAAATAAACATTTCAAACATTAAGATGTTTACTTTTCCTGAACAATTTTACTACAAGAAAGGATGCCAAATGATATATCCTTTCATGATGTTAACTGGACACCTCAATGGAATTCAAGGATTAATTATGAGAATCCTCTACCCATATAGTACTTATCACATCTTTTTTGAACTTATATTACTGAAGAACCACTACCTTGCAAAAGTAAGTAAATGCAATTGACTCTCAACCATAGCAAACTTATAGGGACCAGAGACTCAGTTTGTTATAATGGACAGTTTACTATAGTGAATTTTTCTTAACATAGCATTGTAACTATGGAGCTTTGGTCAGGATTTTCAGTTGTTTAATATAGTGGGTGAGTTTGTTATGGTGGTGTTTGCTACAGGGAGACTAATAGACCCTAGGTATTTACTTACTGTAAGTTTTTTCCCCCTCTCCATCAGATTAAGCAATACTATACCTAATAAGAAACTATATCCTTCTTTTCATTTAAGAGGAATTAGAGCAAGTAAAGGCTTCAAAAACTAGGACATAAATATTTCTATTATTACAAAAAATTTAATCCATCATTAGAAATTTTACACCAAGCTAAAACAATAAAATGGATCATGTTAAAATCAAAAGTGTGGTTGAATTAGAAAAATTTCTAATTGTTGATTAATTTCTGTAATTGAAATGTTTCAATTTAGTTTACTCCAGATTAAGAAAATTACGAGTCACATACAAATGTGACTTCATGACATTTCCTGGGTGGTGCATGTGCACAAACATACACGCATGCATGCATACGTGCACACACTATCGTTAACAAGTCTTCTGAGTTGAAAGGTGGAGCTATAGTAAGCTAAGTCGGCTAGAATCAATATGAATGAAAAAAAAATATTCATCAGCAAGCATAATATATTACTCAACAAAAAAAAATTCAACTAACAAATCTAAAAGCTCGGCATATGAAAATATGCAAGTGTGTACACAATATAGTATACTTAACAGGAACTTTGTTTTTACTCTTATTTTATAAAAGTGTGATCAAACACTAGTTTGCACACATTAAAAATCTTCATAACTAAACTACTTGTATATAGCAGCAGCTGACTTAATATCAAGTGTCCTTTGTATAATGCAGTACAATATATTATAGGAAGTCAATGATTAGTCTGGTTTTGAGTTTTACTAAGCCCTCATCAACAAGAGCAGACATTTTTGTATACAAAAATGTGATTTCTGTCACTAAGTTAGCTCTCAATATCTTCAGAGGTCTGGTTCATAATTAAGATAAAGAAGCTGATTTACTAACAGATAACACATCAGTTTTGTATATCACATATTCTTTCTTTTCAAAATAGCGTAATTATTTCTGCGAGCAATTAAATGTCTGCAAAACATTCTCAGTTTGCTCTTAGATATCCATCATCATTTTAAAACCAAACAGATGAAACATAAGTTTAAAATTATTTCAGAGGGTTCGAGAATAAACCTTTGGAAGAAGTTGCACTCTGGATTGCACTACTTAAGACATGGACTCCACGTCTTTTAATAGGGTCCATGGATATTTAATATCCTCATTATATATTACCAATCTTGCAAAACTGAAGCTTTCTAGGTGCTATATCTTGGTATCAATTTGTTACTTTTCAATTTCACCTAATGTTTTGTATAACTTGCCATAAACATTTTCTTTAATGATGCAATCAATTATTTTCATACACAGAAATGCAATGAGCTTTATAGTCCTATTCCCTCGGCCATACGGCTGGTGAGGGTAGCTATATGCTAATATACTAGGGAGATGATCATGAATAAGGTGGTTTCCCATTGCCTTCCTTGCAGTAGTATATTTTATGCAGTGGTGTAGCTAAAGCTTTTGCCGCCCGGGGCAGTCCCTGAGTTTGCTGCCCCTCTCATTACACCAAAAATACTGCAAAAAGTCAAAACGACGTATAGGGAAATAAATTAAAACACTATGTTTATTTTTGAAGTAAAACTTTAATTTCAACATTCTAAAATATTATTTTTCTTGCTTTTCTTGATTTTGCTGTTAGCAAAATCGTCAATGACATTGTTGAAGTCTATTTCATAGTAATGTAGGTAATTCTTAATCAGTTTTATTTAGAAAAACTCCTCTCACAACTAGCAACACTTACTGCAATTGTGAGGAAATTTTGCTGTAGTATTACAATAGGTGGAACTGAGTTCTCTAGACTGTTTTAGAATTAATTTCAAAAGTTCAAAAATGTTCAAAGTGCCGCCCGGGGCAGACTGCCCTCCCCCCCCCACCTCTAGCTATGTCTCTGATTTTATGACTGTAGCCACGTGTGTTCATGGGACCAATTTGCCTCTTTTGAGGGATGAAAAATCCAAGTTACTGGAGGAAAAAATCTTCCACCTCCAGTTAACTCACCTTTAGTTGAAAGAGATCAGATAAAGGTCCCTCACATCACTGACAGGAATCGAACCCAGGTCTTTCCAACCAAAGGGCTTCATCTATACTAACTGAGCTACGGAAGCTTAGCATTATAGTAAAACTGCAAAATTATACATTTAGTGGCCACTTTAATTAGGAACACCTTCCCATTTAGGAAAAATGGAGAGGTATTCCTAAAAAAATGGCCCAGATCTTTCCAACCAAAGGGCTTCATCTATACTAACTGAGCTATGGAGTCTTAGCATTATAGTAAAACTGCAAAATTATACATTTAGTGGCCACTTTAATTAGGAACACCTTCCAATTTAGGAAAAATGGAGAGGCATTCCTAAAAAAATGACCACAGCACAAGATGCAATGCTGAAAGTAGAGTTCTTGTGAGAATACACATGCCTTTTTTGCCTCTTGCAATTTTGCACCCAAGGTTGCGAAGTTCTAATTCTGCTTCTTTTCTCAGGATTCCACTAATACCAATCCTTCATTTTGAATCCATTAAAAATAAAGTGTAAATCAACTGCAAAAAAATTAAATTAAAATATAAATAATTATAAACCAAACATTTAAAAAGTTAAGAATCCATTTTTTTGTGTTTTAAGTGAAACGCACAGAAACATTACCTTTCTACTGTATGCAAAACACTTAATACACATAAGAACTTCCACAAGCAAAAACTGAGTTGTCGCAAAGCATGATGCAAATATCAGTACTGGAGGTATTACATGGCTAAGTGAACAAGGTTAGGTATTAGTTTGGGACTTTGTAACTACTCAAAGTTTGGCTGTGACTATGGGTGGGAGAAATATACTGGATTGGATCATTATTATATCATTCGCACCCACAAAGGATTGGAAACTTATGGTTGGGCTAAGAGTTAAATAAGATAATATCTAGCTGATAAGATAATATTTCTATCCAGATATTATCTATAAGATATAGAGATACCTAGACTGGCCTGGTTGACTAAGTGGTTAGTGTATCTGCTCTCCAACCAACAGACTGTGGGTTCGAATCCTGCTGTGGGGGATGGATGTTTGCGATTGTCTTTAGCTTGGTGATAAATTTCATCGCCCAGCATGAGATCACCACTCCGTTTATTGGAAGCCTGAAGTGGCATGAAAAGTTCCATGTTTGGCCTCTAGAGTGAAGTTTCCAGGCAACTGGTAAAAAAAAAATTTTTTAATACAAATATGTGGAATCTCTATTCGCAAATGTACCTCTCAAAGAAACTTTACAATTACTTACTGACATCTTCCCACAGAAAATTATTTGGATTTGTAATGCACTCCGGATATTTCTTGTGTCAAAACAAATTCTACAACCAAGTAGAAGGTACTGCCATGGGAAGTCCACTTTCCCTTGCTCCAGCCAACTTTTATTTGGAGCATTTAAAAGACATCCTTTTTTCATTTATATATATCCTCAACTTTCATCTTGAGTTAGATATATAGATGACATTTTTGCAATATGGCCTCACAACAGAGATTCCTTACCTTCCTTTTTAGTCAAAATCAATACTTTACACCCTTGTATCAAGTTCACCATGGAAATTGAAAAAGACAACAAATGATCCTTTTTTAGACATCCTTTTCATCCGCTCACCTCAGGTAATTTAACAACATCTATTAACAGAAAACCCACTTTTACCGGACGTTACATTCTCAAACAATCTGCTCATCATCCTTCTGAAAAGACAGGAATATCATAAAATGTTTAAATCTGTTTAAATCCTACAAGCCAAACCAAAGCAACAAAGACTCAAAACGTAGAGTTCCAATCCTATATATCACGGAATTTCAGAACCAATTTCAAGAATTCTGAAGAAATATGATCTAACAGTTACTTATATTCCTATCAATAAAATATCCACCTATTTCCCATTGTCTAAAGATAAACGCTCAACTATGTCTCTTCCTGGTATATACCTAGTTCCATGTGACTGCCATCTTTCTAACTTTGGACAAACCGGATGCTCTATAGAAAAAAGAATACAAGAACATTAATCTTATATTCTTCACAACAAATCCAATAAGTCTGGCTTGGATTTGTTGTGAAGGTTCTACCCACGGAACCTTTCTCCTTAAGAGCTAACTATAAACGGGACTGTAGATAATCTAGAATCTTAAATCTAATGTAACAGTTGTCATGGTAAAAAATAGGACATCATTGTTACTGTAAGAAAGCTATCTAGATGAAAGAATGTTTCTCCCATGTTATCTTAAATAGAATTTAGCTTTGATGTAATTTCTAAATATTTCATTAATTTTATCTGCTTTTTTTTTTTTTTTTTTTTTTTTTTTTTATACTAGAGGTCATGCCAGTAGAATAACTGGTGATCAAATCATTGTTTCTTTAGCTTACTGTGTGAAATGTAACTCAGCTTGTCCTTGTATATTTGTATATACTCCAGATGATGACCTTAATATGAAGGCCGAAACATTGGGGAATTAAAATAGTTATTTATAACACAGTTGTAAAGTCCATAATTTCTAAAATGAATACGTTAATGGTTTTATTTTTCTTTAACTTATTTTATAATGGGATAGCCATTGTAAGTATGGGCAGTTTTAAGTCATTGACTGACTGTATTATAATAAGATACAAAGTTCATATGATATGCCAGACTTTATGTGCCTTAAGCTATGGTAAATATTACTGCTTTATTCGGTGAATACTAGCTAAATTATTGCTTTCTATATCTTCTTCTTCTTCTTGGCTTCCAGCATTAGGCAACTGTTTGCCTGTAACATTTTGAAGGGTTTAAAAAGTCTTCTGCCCATCTCCTCCTGAGCCTTCCTCTTGATCGGTGTCTCTTTCGTTTATATTTCCCAGCAATATTTGGCCATCTGTCTTCATTCATTCTTTCTATAGTTTGTGATGTCTTCTGTTATGCTAATTATGGATAACTATTTTCTTATTTCTTATCTTGTCTATTCTTTTATAGCTTGCAAATGGTCTTAGGAACTTCATTTCTGCAACTTCAACTTGTCTTTTATCTCATTCTCCCCAAGTAAATGTTTCACTGCCATATTTCAAAATTGGTTTGGCTATTATTTTATATAGTTTTATTTGGGTTGTTCTAGACATCTGTTTACTGAAATGTCTATTCAAAGTTACAATGACTGCTAGGGAATGTTTGCTTCTTATATGCAATGTCGATTTCTCCATTTGGGCTTATGTAATTTCCTAGATATTTCAATTTGTTCACTTGTTCTATTACTTTGTTGTGGATGACTAGTTTACCACGTATTGAACAAAACAATTGTTCTATTGTTTTGTTCAATACGTGCAGATTTTTCTGTAATTGGTATTTGTAATATGTATTTTTGCTGAAAACTTCATTTTCAGCAAAAATAACTTGATCGTCAGCATACAAAAGACTGGTTAATTCTTTATTTCCTATTTCAATTCCTATGATTTTGTTTTCCCTCCATTCTCTTGAAATTTTTTCCACATATATATATATATATATTTTTTTTTTTTTTTTTTTTTTAACTTGGTTACACTTGTAAATTAAAGATGCCAAGAAATTATATATATATATATATATATATACACACACACACACACACACACACACACATACTGAAGAGTATTGGTGATAATCCACTTCTTTGAATGAGACCTTTATTGGTTTTAATTTTTTCGGTTGTTTCGTTATTAATTTTAATATAGCTTTCTTCCATTATATTTGCTATTGCTTTTGTGGTTTGAGCTGGAGCTTTCAATTCATACAGTATATTGATTAATTTTGTTCTGTTGATTTGATCATATGCTTTCTCATAATCTAGGAAGGTCATATATGTTGGCAGATTCAATTCTGTTTTCTATAATTTGTTTGAGTGTAAATATGGGATCTGTGCAAGATCTTCCTTTCCTAAAGCCGCATTGTTCTTCTCCAATAATTTCCTCAGCCCATGGTGTTAATTTACTTTTAATTATATCTAGATATATTTTATAGGCTTTCTTTATTAAAATATATAAATGAACTGGTTGGTCAACCAACAGTGGCTGTGGATTTGAATTCCACTGTGGCATGATTCTGTCTTTAGGTAGAGTGGTGCTGAAAAATGTATGATAGCTTTACACCAAGTTGAAAGGTTTTTTTTTTTTTTTTTTTTTTTTTTTTTTTTTTTTATTTACTTGGTTACACTTGTAAATTAAAGTTGCCAAGAAATTATATTGTTGGTTTCATCCTTTATCCAAGTGTAAGCAAACAAAGTTTGCAGGTGAAGTAACTTCACAACTGGGCTACTTGTATATACAGGCTGATAACTTCACATCAATTGCCTTAGTATCTCATAATGCAACACACACATCCTTGCTGACATGTATAATGCTATGCATTATGGGAAAAGTCATTAACCTGACAGGTTTCGACCTTTATTGAAGTCTCAAAAGTGGGAGCAGACCCAGAAGTGATACCAAGGTTGAAGTAATGCAGAAGTCATATTTCCATACACAAGTAGTCAAAATGTGTCACACCTTATTACTAAAATACTCTGGATTAGAGATAAATGTTGAAAGTTAAGGCAACTGATGTGAAGTCATCAGCCTCTATATACAAGTGGCCCAGTTGTAAAGTTACTTCACGTGCAAACTTTGTTTGCTTCCACTTGGATGAAGGATGAAACCAAGAATATAATTTCTTGGCATCTTTAATTTACAGTATAACAAAGTGAAAAAAAAAATTTTCAACATATATCTCTAATCCAGAGTATTTTAGTAATAAAGTGTGACACCTTTTGTCTACTTGTATATGGAAATATGACTTCTGCATTACTTCAACTTTAGTATCACTTCTGGGTCTGGCTCTCACTGGTGCAGTTCTCTGTTGATGTGGGAAGTCTGCTGAAGTGGACTTGTGACTGCTTCAGTGGATGTGTTTCCTTGGATTATGGATGGCTCTGTTCAGTGGTGGGGTGAGCCACTGCTGAGGGTTCTTCTCTGTGGTAGTGTAGGCATGTCACTGAGTGGAACCACTGCTGAGTTAACTGCCTTAACTTTCAACATTTTTCTCTGATCCAGAGTATTTTAGTAACTCTGGATTAGACACAATGTATCTCACACATAATTGTGAGATAGTGTATACCTCCCACGATAAGTATCTGACTCCATGGAGGTCAGATGCTAATAATAATGACTATCTGATTTTATTTAATTTATATATGAAATGAATTCAACTCCCAGTAATTAAAAATATAATCAAAAACAAGCAAATTTATAAAAAAACTCTACTGCAAGTAACACCTATGCAAAAATTTATATGACAACCACAAATGTCATCACTAAAGGTAAGAATATAGTAGTGAGATTATGTTCACTTGAGAAGCAATTAAAATAACTGGAGACAAGTTGTCATAACATGTCATTCAATATCCCAAGGGAGTTCTATAGAGAATTTCATGACATCACTATTATTAGCACAGATGCTGTACAAAAGAACACATGAAGAATTTTAACCAGTCATAAGTTGAATTCACATAAAAGAATATGACAATGTCCCAAGCAAAAACTGCCAATAGATAGGAGTTAGAGTAACACATATTCAAAAGAATAAGTTAATGTAATCTAAGATCAGAAATGCAAAGCCTTTCATCAAAGTCCATAAAAGACTAACTCCATAATCTGATTATACAGGGAACTGCAATACTCGTGGTAAATCCAATGGTTAAATTCAGACAGGGAACTTTTTTTATACACCAGACCTGGAACATTTTGTTTTGCGACTTTTCTTCCTTTATGGTAATTATGCATACATGATTGTGGTATTATTCAACAATTGTTTTCAGTTTTGAATGTGTATATAAATAAAGTCGATATCAACAGCCACCTGATTACGAATGCATGATGAAAAGGACAGGGAGGTTTGGAGCTTTCTGTAATGCGTTATCTTGTGCATTACAGAAAGCTCCATTATTGCAGTGTAGTATAGAGGAATTTTGACAGACTCGTAGCAATATTTTGTCTTTTCTGGTTGGCAACACTGTCAGCAACAGTCAGTAACCAACAACAGAACAGCAGATGTTTATCAGAGCTCGTGATTGTGAGAAGTACAAAGAAAATTCTGTAATATTTTTGCGTTTATGTCGGCCTACTGTTTCAACTATGGATAAGTACATTGGTACCTTCTTTAAACAGAAAAATAGCTCAGATGACAGTGACAATACAAAACGAATTTGTAATGACAGTTTTTGTGTGGTTTCTGAAGAGAAAGAAGTCTGTAAGGAATCCACAGAAACACAGGATTCCTATCAATTATAATGTGATAATATTAATGCATTGAATGAAAGGAAAGATTTGCCGACTTGCTGGACACTCGACCAGTGGATAGTATTCAAAGGTAAATACAATTGGTTATTTTGTAAGGATGGAGGTTTCGGGTGTATAACATGTACCCTAGGCCCAAGTTCTTCAAATCAGGGTATTCACTTAGCATGAGAGTGGATAAATGGATTAATATGTATTAAAGGGGAAAAGGTCTAAACAATGCCAACAAAAACAACAAAGAAAATTTGCAAATATAGAGATACCAAATCTCACAAAAGTGCAGAAGCAAATTATTAGAAGAAAAAGTGAGAATTCATTGTGACACATTGTAGAAGAACAGAACTCTTTAGCTCATGAAATCACGTGCTGTGTTTCATGAGCTAAAGCACGCCCCACATCTGCTAGATGTGGGGCATGCTTTACATAGTATGTGACATGCACTGAGATAGTGAATCATATTGCAAAACAAATGAAACACAAAATTGCAGACAGCATTATAAACCATAGAACCAAAATTTCTACTATTCTGGATGAAAGTACATCCATAGCTATCTAACCAGACTGTTCTGATAGTGCACATACAGGGTGCAATAAATGGTGGTGATGTTACAACACTATTCTTTGATTTAATTCAACTAGAAAGCACCAAAACAATGGACATTAAGAACTAACCTATGAAGTGTCTTGAAAAGCATGGTCTGAAAAAAGAAATCCTGCAGGAAATTCTAATTGGATTATGTATGTATGGGGCCTCAGTTATGCTAGGGAAACAAGCAGGTTTGGCAACATTGATGAAAGATTTTCCAACAATTTTAATATGGCACTGTATAAATCATCACTTAGAACTTGCTGTGCATGATTTCAATGAAAGATGTTACGACAAAAAATCATTTTGTGGTGTTTCTTGATGAGGTATATTCAACGTTTAGCATGTCTCCAAAGAACTTACATGAACTAAGGAAATGTGCAGAACAGTTGTTCTGCAGTCTCACCAAAGTGGGAAAGATGTTGTCAACTTGTTGGTTTGCATCAAGTTTTCGGGCTGTGAATTCTATTTGGAATAACTATGCGTCATTGCACAGTTTCTTTACACATGCAGCTCATGATGAAAATCAAGATAGTAAAGAAAGAGCAACATTTCAAGGGCTAGCCGGTAAACTTGAAGAAACGTACTTCATAAACAATTTAGGAATAATGATGGATGCATTATCTGAGCTTTCTAGCCTCTCAGAATCTTTGCAAAAACAATCTGCGACGTTACCTAGAGCAAACCAACTTCTGCACAGAACAGGAGAAGTATTTAAAGGTCACAAAGAGAGAGAGAGGGTATTTACTGGAAGGAAGTTGAGAAAGTTATAGAAGCAAATAAATTCAAAGGAGTTCCCTTGAAAGTATTTGGGGGTAGGAACACAATGGAAATAAATAAAGAACAATTTTATGAGAGTATAATCACAAATTTGACAAGTCGGTGCATCAACGGGGCACAGTAGTTTCTGGTGCCTGTGTGCAAAACTTTAGTTCGTGCCCCTACCCCCCCCCCTCCAATAAAAAAATCACTTTAAAAAAACGTTTTTTTTTTTAAAGTATTTCCTCCTCTTTGGTGCCTTTACTATCCTGGTGCCTGTGTTCGTCGCACACATTGCACATATGGCTAGTGTGCCCCTGGAGTGCATGACAGATAAGGACATCGAGTACTCAGTAATAATAAAAGTAGGTTTACCTGAGTATTGGCTGGATGATATTGTCATGGACTATGGTGAACAAGAACTGAAAGATCTGTGGGATTTGTTTTATGTGTTATTGTGAGGTCATTTAATCTTATAGCGATTTTAAGCACAGTGGAGGTAAGCATGTGTCAGAGGCCAAGAAGAAACTTCTGAAGTGTGCTGAAACAATACCAGTGAGCAATGTAGAGTGCGACTGGGAGTTCAGCATTATGAACAATATTGTGACACCAACAAGAAATGTGCTCATGGTTGAAAATGTCTTATCTTTGCTGACAGTAAATAGTTGTGGTCCACCAATTTCCCAGTGGGATCCTCTTCCATGTGTTAAATGCTGGATGTCCCAAGGAAAAAATAGTGCCCTTGCTTATTGTAAAAAGAGACTTGATGCAGAGATAGACAAATTGAAGGAAGCCTTGTGGAAACTATTGTAGACCTCCTGCAACTGTTAACTAAGGGTAAGCCCCGATGTTCAAAAAAATAAATAAAATTTTAAAAAATGTTGCAACAATCTAGCAATAGCCTCACATTTATGATCGTTACTTTAAGGGTTCTGGAGCGTATTCGTTTAGAATTTAACCACTGAATAAATCTAAAGCTACTGCTAAATTTTGAAGCACTAGCCTTTATTGTAGCTATCACAGATACATAACTGAGTAGCATTCTGTATATTAAGGCCTTTAAAACACTTCTTTATCTGTAATCAGTTAATTACCGTATTTTCCGGTGTATAAGACGCTCCTATATATAAGACGCACCCAAGAAATTTAATACAATTTTCTGGAAAAAACCTAAAACCTAACACAAAATATCTCAACACGTCAACTCAATACTGATAAACATCAGTAACTGATTACTCGGATAAGATATTATGAAACTTGAATAAGGACTCCCCGTTCTTAGCCAATGACGCACTAGAAGTCATGTGAAGGTTATGCATCAATTTGATTGCACCATTAACTGCCTACAAAGATCTTGGAACATAAAAGGGAGTGCATATGACTTTGAAAAGAGGAAACAATCTTTACCTTTATTATATAAGATGCACCCCATTTTTAAGATGAATGTTTAAGGTAAAAAAGTGTGTCTTATACACCGGAAAATACGGTACTATTGAGTTTTTTTCTTGTCCTATTCACAAACCTGTCCTTCTGTAAAAGAAAAGTGGCTCTGCTTTTGTATACTGGAGTTCACAAATCCCACATTCTTACCCTTTTTACTATGAACAAACATTAAGATCAGTGGTCATGTTCAGCAGAACAACATGAAGCATATAATACAAAAAGAAATAAACTGCTGGAGAACTGAGCAATCTAATCTTACATAACACCATAACATGCAATTACTAATGTTGAAGCACTTCATCAAGTCACTTTCTTCTAGAGAAATTTCAGTAAGTTGTATCAGAAAGCCCATTTAAACAGAAATGATCATCTCCATCTTTCCAAGCTATACACCCTTCACTCCCTCCACCAAAAACACACATTCCAAATTTACAAGACTAAGGTATATAGCTATTTTAACAATAATGTTACATCAATTTTTTTATTTTATTTTACTGACATTTCATTATCATTTCATTGTTGAAAATTAAATTTTACCTTAGTAAAGTACCTTATAAGAACAGTAGATCACATGATATACAAATTGCTAGGGGTACTGGAGACTGAAATCATGAAACAGAAATCATGGAATATGGATATAATGGATTTTATCCATATTCCATACTCTGAAACCAGAAGTAAAAAAATATTTTGTCCACCAATAACAGTTCTTTATATATTTGCACTTTTGCCTATAAATTCATGGTGAATCATATCACTTATAAGAATGATATGGGGCTGAAGTATTTATTTCATGAAGTATTCAGTAGTATGGCCCTTGGAGGAGCCTGAAATTCCTAGAGGGCACATCTCCAGCTGGTGAACAGGGGAATGCCTCTCCAGGGCCAGCATAACACAGTAAGCAGGCGATGTGTCACTTTGAGGCACCTTCTTCAAGGGGTGCCGAAGTGAGTAGAAAAAAATAAAAATAAAAACACATTTTAATATTAGCGTTTATTAAATGTAGATATGCACTAAATATATTGTAATAAATACTGCAACTTTCAATAACATTTAGCAAAAACTGCAAGTTGTTTTTTGTTATGTATAGTACAGAGCTGGTGGAAGCACTCAACAAACTGGGAATTTGCCAGGGGTGTTGCATTACAGGGTACCCTTACACTACCAACTTTCTTTTTTTTTTTTTTAGGACGTGAAGCTCGCACATGTACCTGGCCTAAACTCTATTATGAAGTGACATTTCAGCATTGTTTGAAAAATCATTGAATTGTTGACTGTTAAACACATAGCGAACGTGTAATTAATTTACACTGAGGTAAACAGATTCAAAATTTAACCTAAGGCTTTACAAATCAAAGAAAAATTTATGCATTTCTTTAAGTATTTCTTTTTAATTTTAATGTCTTACCAAATTTTTTGTTCAATAGATTTTTTTATTTCAGAATGGAACGACTGGAACTGTATTATTAAATAACTACTCTATCTAATTTTCTACTCGTTTGAAAGTTTTCACAGACAGCATTAAATATCTATTACTTCATTTTAGTGTTTGTTAAAAGAAGTAAGCCAATAATATTTTTGTATCCACTGAAGCAGATACTTCTAATTCTGGACTATTTCTTTGCAATCTCATTTGTTTAGCTGTCTGTTAACATTATTCTAAGTTTTAGAAATTCTATTCTATATTTTCACCATATAAAAACCATTTATATGTATGCAACAAAAAAGAAAGTAAAAGCAGTGTTCGTTTTTTTTTTTTTTTTTTAATTCCAAATATGATGACTTTGACTACCAGAAAATAACTTTTATCTTAGAAATACTAGACAATAATCTTCTCAGCTGAGAAAGAAAGACCACTTCTTCAGAAGTCACACTAAATAGCCTCAAGCAGTAGTGCATAATACATCAATTATATCCTAAGTAGAAATACTGAGAATAGAATATTTAGAATACCTAAATAGAAATACTTTTACAGTCTGATACAATATTTATGTGAAAATAATTTCTTAATTTATAATAATCACAATTTCACTTTCATTATCAAAAACTTATAAATTATTTGATGCAGTTGTTTAAGAAAGAAAGAAATATTTGAATTAAAAAAATACAGGTGCATATGTGTTGCATAAGTATTCAGCTTTTTTTTCGGGGGGGGGGGGGGAGGATAAGAAGACCTACCTATTCATCCTGCTGATGTTTGAAATAATTTACTTTCAAAACTGTTCAAAAGAAATTGTTACAAAAGTAAATCACTTGGAGAGCATACTCATACATTTTAGTGCAAAACTGTAGTAAAAGTATAGCTACTTTGCCACGTATCAAAACTAGTGGTAAATGTCTTTTCCAAATATGCAGTGATTTCTTCTTCTTTGTACTAAAAGAAAATGCTAGATAATAAGAATAATAAGAAAAATACATAGTATTTTCTCTTTCATTGAGTGGAGATTTCAGAATGAAGTGGGATTTATAATGTACTATCTTAGTGTTTTTTGAAAAGAAAGTGCATGTGATTATTTTCTTGCTATTTCTGCCAACTGAACATCGGAAATAATGGGAATGACTGGCTGTAGCAGATTTGCAACATTTATGACCTTTGACTTGAAGAGTTAACCTGTGTTACTTGGAGTTTCCTGCTATAGGAAATTCCAAGGCCACATTTTGGTTGTTTCCAAGATATATGTGTGTGTGTGTGTGTGTATATATTATATATACTGTACATTCATTTTGGAAGATGTGTTACAGAAAATATTGTGGAAATTATTTTTGCGCTAATTTCTATGCTTGTGTTAAACAATTGTTTTAAAATACTCTGGATAAAAAAAAAGTGCTGTCAAGCAAAATTTATCACAATAAATAAGATTTGAACATTAATTTTTGTTTTACCTTGCACTACTACGATGTATGGATATAAGCACCTTACATTGTTATGCTTACAGATTTAGATATACTGCAGCTGTTTGAGAACAACTCTTTCTACTTTTATGAACAAGACATATTAAATTGCGTTACATTCTTATTTCAAGGCTAATTTTAAAATATCGCAAAATTATATTCAGTAGTGTTTCGAATGAACTCACAGTTGAAAAACAAAACACTGTTATTATTATTGTTATTTGTAGAGTACTCATTTCAATAATAATAATGCTGTTTCTTTACAGCATTACTATTATTGAAATGAGCACTCTACCACCGTGAAAGGTTATTGTAAAATAACCTTTCATGGTGAAATCAACATAAATATATATGTGATGAAATTATCTGAGATGTCCCATACAGAATTGATGAAAATTTTATGTTTATTTTGATGTATTCTAACCCTCTCCCTTCTGTTGCCACGACTGCTCATAGTAACTGAATTATATTATTACATGACACCTCCATGGAGTCCAAAGACTCGTCAAGAAAGGGCACCTACTCTACGACTCTCTGTCTACACCACCAAAACCAAATCCACCAACTACAGTGAACCACATCATCTACACTAATACCATTTACTGCCCACCACCACTAGTATTTTCACAAATATCCATGCCCACAGCGGGATTCGAACCTGCAGCCTTTTGGCTGGAGAGTGGATACACTAACCACTCGGCCAGCATTATAAATATTTACTGTCTTCTAATTTTGTATTTCATACTTTTCACAGTATGTACACTTCGCATTTGATATGATTAAAGATTTTCATATTATTTATAGAGCAAAGTCGCCAAAGCATGTTCTTCATGCAAATCTGTAAAGTATTCTACGAAATTTGATTTTGAATAAAAATAACATAATCTGAAACGTTGACACATTTTTTTTCCCTCAAAATATTTCAAATAATTATCTTGAATTAAGTTCTTTGAGAACAAATAAAATGCATTGTCAAGTAAGCAATTAGACGAAATTAGCACAAAAAAAAAAATTAAAAATGACATGGGTTCTCCAAGGTAATGCAATATTAACTGAAGAGGGTATATGCAAGGATATCTTATTTTGTCCTGGCATTAAAAATTGGACAATAAAAGGAGAAACAAAAAAAAAAAAAATAATAATCTCTATATTTTTAGTCTATCCAATATAATGAAGAGTCCAGTTACCCAGCATAGAACAAGGAACTGCATTTCTTGTTATAGACAACTGAGACACAGCTATGATCGAGAGTTAATCTGGTTAAGTGTTCTCTTCAGTGTGAAGGATTATCGCACCTTCTAATGCACAAGATGGCCAAATTGCACTTCTTATCCATGTTCTTTCAATGATAGCATGCATTGTATCCAGTTTTTGCTGCACATATATATAGGCATCCTGGCCAGCTGGAAGGTTAATATATGTATTTTTCAAAGTACACAATTTTACATAAAAAGATGTGTTTTGTTTTAAGCTTTAAATTTTAATTACATTAAAAAAAAAAAAGAGGAGGCACTCAACTTAAAATTACATTGGGGGGGGGGGGGGGCAACATGACCCCCTAGAGCTAGCACTGCACCTCTCAGATATCAGTGGTAGGATGGAAATGAAATCTGTGGGCAAACAGGCAACAAAGAAGGGAGATCAAAACAGGCATTCTGATCCCAAGTGAATGGCTGCAAACCACCTTTGTTCTCCATGTTAGGAGCTGCTGAACAAATCATTGCAGTTGGTCAGATGAGTGTCAATGCACTGACTTAGGGTTACCATACGTCAGCATTTATGCAGACATGTCTGCATTTTGATAATACAAGATTATACATTTCATTAATACAAGCTCAGTGGACCAAGGAGAGAAATAGACTTACCATAGAATCTGTGAAAGGACTTGCTATAGTTAAATTTAATTACAGACATTTTACATGTAAAAATATGTTCGACTATTTGTGTCGAAACAAACAACTGCTAAAGAAAATAGGTCTAGTGAAAAATATGCATGGGCTGCAAAGTAATGTATGTAGTGTGATTTATTTATTTCATATCCAAACACAAGTAGTACAGTAGTAAGTAAGTGGTACAACATGATTTACAACAAATTAGGATACATTACAATGAGATCAGCTTAGATTTGGTAGGGGTGTGCAGTAGCTAGGTTCTCGTTCCTGTACCCTGTTAGTACTCATTAGGGGAAGCTGATATCAACCAAACGCAAGTGATCAAACTAAAATGCTCCCAAATTTCTGCCCTAAAATAATATCATTTAATATTGAAGGTTTCTCCAGTGTCAAGCAAGATCTCATTGCAAATATTTGCAGAGATAATGACTGCGATGTGCTCTGCCTGCAAGAAACTCACAGAGGAGAAGGTGCTGCAAGACCTTGCATCCATGGCATGAAACTCAAAGAAGAGCCGCACGATAAATATGGCAGTGAAATATTTACAAAAGAGAACTTGATCCCATCGTCCATTGACTCAACAAACAACAGAAACATTGAGATTATTACGATCACATTTAAAAATATCTCAATCACCTCAGTCTATAAACCACCAGAAGCTTTCTCCTTCTCTGACATTCTCCTCAATAATAATGCATACATGACTAATGTTGTATTAGGTGACTTTAACAGCCATAGTGTTAACTGGGGTTACACAAAGTCCAACAAAGATGGAGAACTCGTTGAAAAATGAGCTGAAACCTTTCTCTAAACCCGATACATAATCCAAAACTCCCTGCATCTTTCAACAGTGGCAGATGGAAGTAAGGCTATAACCTTGACCTCATATTTGTTAGCTCAAAAATATCCAACATCTGTGTTAAAAAGGTTTTAAATCCAATTCCACATACTCAACATAGACCTATAATGCTTCAATTCAACCCAGCAATTATGCCTAACACCGTCCCTTACAGACGATGATTTAATTTCCAAAAAGTTAATTGGACGGGTTTCGTGGAAGATCTTGACCACTCCATAGAAGAAGTCCCTCCAAACCCTCAAAAGTATCCAGAATTCATAAAAATACTGAGGAAAATCTACACCAAACACATCCCCCGAGGATGCCGCACAAACTACATTCCAGGCCTTTCTAGTGACATACAAGCCCAGTATGCTGATTACTTATAACTACAACACCAACCCCTTCTCAGAAGAGACTATCCAAGCAGGAGAAAAATTATCCTCCAAGATGGCAGAGGAAAGGCATTCCTCATGGAAAAAAGAAATAGAAGCCCTTGATATGATCCACAGTACCAGAAAGGCATGGAACTTTATCAACAGAATTAGGAAGGATTTCACTAAGCCATATGAGCATCCACAGGTAACAGCTAATCAAATTGCTCATCAGCTGCTGCTGAATGGAAAATTCACTAAAAAACACACAAAAAATAAGATACTTAGAACCAAAAGTGAGGAACAAAATATGATTAACTCAGATTTCACCATCACTGAACTTAACGTTGCCATAAACCTATTAAAACCTAGAAAATCTGCAGGCCTTGATGATGTCTGTAATGAACAGATTAAAAATTTTGGAACCAGGACTAAAGAGTGGTTATTAAACCTATACAACACTTGCCTCAGAACCCTAAGGATACCAACTATCTGGAGGCATGCCAAAGTGGTGGCCTTTCTGAAACCAGGGAAAACCCCAACCGAAGCAAAAAATTAGATCTATATCACTACTCAGCAACCTCTTTAAACTGTATGAACGATTAATTTTGAATAGGCTACAACCCCTAATCGAACCCCATCTTATTGCTGAGCAGGCTGGATTTAGACCAGGCAAATCCTGCGCATCACAAATTCTCAACCTCACTCAATATATAGAAAATGGTTATGAGCAAAAACTAGCCACAGGAGTAGTCTTTGTAGACCTAACTGCAGCATATGATACCATAAACCATCTCACACTCAGAAATAAAATATACAGAATAACTAGAGACTATCGCCTTGTCCCGATCCGGTCACTCTTGGAACACAGACGCTTTTACGTGAATCTTGGGGGTAGGAAGAGCCGCTTGGACCCCCAAAAAAAAAGGCCTCCCTCAGGGAAGTGTGTTATCACCATTACTTTTCAACATCTACGTCAACGATCTCCCCATCTTACCAGGAACTAGAAATTTTATCTATACTGATGATCTTGCCATAGCTACCCAGTCAAAAAATTTCAAGTCCATTGAAACTACTCTATCACTTGCCTTAAATAGTCTAACCACATACTATACCAGCAATCAACTAAAACCAAACCCCTTGAAAACCCAGACTAGCCTTTTCCACCTTAACAATAAGGAAGCCAACAGGAAACTACAGATTTCTTGGTAAGGCTCTAATATTGAACATTCCTGGAAACCAATCTACCTCGTGTGACTCTCGATCGCACCCTCTCATATAAAACCCACATAGAAAAAACAAAGGCAAAAGTGAATGCAAGAAACATACTAAGAAAGCTTACCTCCTCCAAGTGGGGTGCAGACCCTAGCACACTGAGATCTTCTGTTGAATATGCCTGTCCAGTATGGTCCAGATCCTGCCATGCTGAAAAACTTGATCCAGCATTGAATGAAAGCTGCCGCTTAATTACAGGATGCCTGAAACCAACACCACTAAAAGACCTGTATACTTTGGCTGGTATTGCATCCCCTTCAATTCGAAGATCTGCATTCTCAGCTGATGAAAGAAGCAGACAAATGAATGCCACCCACTGTTCGGCCAGACTGCAGTGCCCCAAAGACTAAGATCCCAACATAGCTTCCTGACAACTGTTGAACCACCTAAAAACCTCCCAGAAACAAGACTTCAACAATGGCTTGCACTTCTTCTTCTTCTCCCTGTATAATTCACCTACTAAATGTAGTGTGATAAGTCTAATTCTTTCCTTGGTCCACTGAGCTTGTATTGACACCCCATAGCCAGACTGAGTTGGTCAGGCAATGGGGTGTCAGCATTTTGGCATTTTAGAATATGGTAACCCTACACTGACTGCAAAAATAAAACACGACTAAAATCTGGTCGTATATGAGAGTAAAAAGGAAAAATATAACATGCTGGGCCAGACATTGTCTGGATAAACAAGGTCCACATACCCAACCGAGCAATTAGGGTTGGACTGACAAGACGATTACCAAAAAAAGTGCAAGAGTAAAACCAGCAAGAGGCATACTATCAGTAGAAACATCCATACTTTGTGGGTTCCTAGAATGCTAGACTTGCTTTATGAGGAGATGGAGCAATGCTGTGCATCCTTGGAATAGCACTAATGCTAATGACAGGAGATAAAAGATGAAAGTCATCTGGTCTAGCAATAGAACAAAACATGAACCAGGGGTTGGATTTCTTCTCAGTAAAAGAAAAAGAAAAGCATTACTAGGATACAAACTAGTAAATGAAAGAATAATAACAACAAGATTTAACATCTCAGTGGTCCAGGTTATTCATCCACTTCAAAAAGTAATGAACAAGAAATGGTTATCTTATAGCAACTTGGAAGTAATCTTGAAATTGGTATTAAAGAAAGATACAGATTATTGGATGAGAATGGAATGCAGAGATTGAAACAGACAAGGGATGGGAAAGAATAATGGACAAATATGGATATGGAGAAAGCAAAGAAAGAGAAAGAATAATTATGTTTGCCTTAAAGCACATGCTAATTTGCAATACAGAAGTCCAGCAAAAAGACTGCAGAAAGCATGATACTCACAAGCAAGAGATGAGCCACATCAGTCTAACAGTGTCAAATGTTTCAAGGAGCAGACATGGAAATGGTAGATGGGAACAACAAAATGGTGTCTTCAATCAAAGATAGTGGAAGAAAGTCCCAAAGAAGCCAAACAATAGGTGGATCTCATAAGCTATTAAAGTTAATTCAAAAAAACAAAGTGCTAATTTCAATATTAGACGAAGTGTTCTTTTTTTTTTGGAGGGGGGGGGGGGATATACAACAGTATGGAGTAGCAGGGCCATTATTAACAGTGGCACATGATATACTTTGATGGTGCAGTACATATTGAAATGTGAAATTGAAATTATTTAATAAAATCTGCATTTTTCATCGTCTGTTGCTAAGATATTTGCTATATAAAACTTAATTTTTATAATTTTAAATTACTTTCATGTTTATCCAGCAAAGGTTGGTCGATTGGTACAGCCTCTACTACTAATGGCTCACGTAAAAAGTTAAGCAAGTTTGAGCGTGGTTAGTAGTTGGAAGTAATCAAACGTTCGATGCTGTTGGCACACTCTTCCTCGATGAGTCTTTGGAACTCCCTGGAGGTATCACATAATAATAATATATTAACACCTTCAAGCCAGTCTGTATCACATAAGTTGAGCCTCATGTCTGTGTTTAATGCTACAATAAAACTTTTGCTTTGTTTAGTTTACGATCATGCATTATGATGTCTGCTGGGGAAGGATGTTTTTATTATATAGGGTCAATTTCATTCCTGTTGTTTCTAATTACATTAAATACTCTAAATGCTTAATTTTTTAATACAGTATACATTGACTGTATGTATGATTTTAGTGCTACGATAAAGCTGTTTTGACTGCATCTGTGCATTAATACTACAGTAGAGCTACCATAAAACTGTTTTGCTTGCATCCATGTGGGGGGGGGGGGGGTTTCGGGATCATTTTTCTTCCAGTACTATGATACCAACATACATCTGATATGCCAACAGAAAGCATGCAATAAATCTTGTGTCTGGCTTCAAGTTGAAGTTTGGTATGTGACGATTTGACATTACTCATCGCGAACGTGGTAAATCATTTTACTAGTTTTGTCTGACTTTCACAGATGTTCTGTTCATCAAGTATTACATAAGTTGTCTTTAACCACAGAATAAAAAAAAATGAGAATTACTAGTTTCTTTTCTCTTTCCAAAGTTAAGAAAAGCAACTCAAGAAATGAGTGTATAATTAACTACAGAGGCTGTGTCAGAGAATGTTTTTGTTCTTGACAGTGTCAGCATCCAACAGCATGGAATGACAGACGTTACGACTGGCCAAGTTGCTGGACTGTTGATCAAAAAAGTGACTTTTGTGCAAAGTATAAGCAGCTAAAGTATCAAAATAAGAGACTTGCATGAGGATTATGTAAAAAAATTAAAAGCCATGGAGGAGAAAAGAAGATGAGAATAAAGATCTCTATGGGATGATCAAAGAATGAAGTTATCTATTAGAAAGAAAGCAGAGAGCAACAGCTACTGTCTAAGAAATAAAATTTTCAATCATAAAACAGCAGGGCATAAAGCTGCTATAAAACTACTTGCAGAAGCTGAGAAAGAGCAGTTGAAAATCTGGGTTTATCTTGTGAAAAATTAATAACAGAAAAAAATTTTTCACGCTGCATATAAGGTGGCCAAAAAAAAACAAAAAAACGATCAGTCCTTTCATCATTTTGAATCAGAAACATCCTGAATCACATTAGTGATGAAATGCAGGGTCAAAGCTGTATAACTGAGAGGAGACCTCCACATAGCCTTTAAAGGAATGCCGAGAACCGACCAGGGCTTCTCACCTAATGTCCAATCCTCACCTTCTCATGGTGCACCCTGTTGGGTATCCTGGATACTGAACGAACAAGGATGGGCTGGCAATTTTGGATTTAGCCGACCAAATTGTATTCTTATTGGCTTAAACCAATATACAAAATGATGGTACAACATGACAAAATTTTATGCTGACTGGGGCGTCGCCCGGTTACACAAGGCCCCTGTTGTTTTCACCAGGGAACCAGGGCGAACAGCGAAAAGCCAGCTACTGGAACAAATCTGAAAGCACACCCCAACTCAACATCACCAGAGTTAAAGATTGGTACTATCAATATAACAGGCCTGAATGGCAAAGAAATGGAGCTAGCTGAGGAATTAGATAAGTACCAGATCGGCATAATAGGGGTGATTGAAACAAAAAAGACAAAAACTGGCGAGATCATTCTGAACAATAAATACAAAATGTTATATTCAGGCAATAACAATCAAGGAAAAGAAGGAGTAGCCATAGTATTCAACACAAAATATGAAGCTAATCTTCTTGAATGGCAGGCAGACTCTAGTAGAGATGTGGGCAAATATCAGAATTGGGAATTGGACAATGAGACTTATTTGTGCCTATGGTTCCACAGAAGGTTCTACTAAGGTAGCAGTGGAGGAATTTTTTGATGCTTTAGAAAAAGCAACTCACACAATGAAAAAGGAAAAGAAAGTTGGTCCTTGTTGGGGATCTAAATAACAGAGTAGGAAATGATTGTCAGACATACAAAAATATTTTGGAAAAATTTGGAGAAAACAGCAAAGCTAATAATAATGGCAAATACCTATTGGATTTCTGCTCAGGACATGGACTTGTTATTACTAACACCATGTTCCAACATAAAAATATGCACAAATTCACATGGAGAGAAGAGGCAATGAATAAGAAAAGTCCCATTGACTATGTTATTGTTGATAGTGATGTTTTCTCCCTGGTGCAGGACACCAGAGTGTACAGAGGATTTGAAATTGGAAGTGATCACTATTTAGTCTTGAGCAGGATAAAACTGAATTTCATATTGAAAAGAATAACATGTAAGAAAATTTTAAAGAGAATAAAAGCTGAGCAGCTCTCAGATGTGAACTGCAGACTAAAATACACAAAGCTCATTCAAGAAAAAATGAAAGAGTTTGAGAACAGGAATCAAACCTTGGAGATTCAGTGGCAAGCCTTGAAGAAAACCCTGATTGATTCAGCCAGAGAGGCATGTGGGGAGGTTGTCTGCAAGGATAGAAAAATCAGAACTCCTTGGTGGACACAGGAAGTTAAAGAGGCAGTGAAGGAAAAGAAGAAAGCATATCAAAAGTTCCTGGGAAATAAGTCAGCTTTTACTCTTACAGAATACAGAGACCAATGTAAGAAAGCTAAACAGTATGTAAAACTAGCTAAACAAAAGTCATGGGAGGACTTTGGCAAGAACATAGAAAATAAATATCAAGAAGGTGACAAAATAATCTGGAGGTTGTTGAAGAAGGTTAAAAAATGGAGGAAAGAGTGCTGTAAAAGGAGTTAGAGATGATAAAGCTGACATGAAAACAGGAGAAAAAAATTTCCTTGAAGTATGGAATAACTACTTCAAAAAATTGCTAAATGAAACAAGCAGTGATAGCACAGCGGTAAAAAAACACTCAACAGGCACACAGTCAGGAATACATATCCATACTTGAAGTAGAAAAAGCCATCAAGGGCTTGAAATCTGGAAAGTCAGCAAGAGTAGATGATATTCAACCAGAAATGCCGAAGTATGGTGGTATAAAAGTCTTACAGTTCAAAAGGCCTGGACAGAGGGGCGAATTCCTGATGATTGGAGTAGAACTCTCATAGTACCAATATAAAAAAGGGAAATAAAACTGAATGTGAGAATTACAGAGGTATTTACCTACTGAGTGTTCTTGGTAAGATTTATACTAGTATACTTGAGAAATGGTTGAGAAGAATTGTGGAAAGAAAGCTTGGTGAAGAACAAGCTGGATTCAGGCCAAATAGAGGCTGTCAGGATCAGATCTTCACTTTATGACAAATTGTCGAGAAAGCATGGGAATATAACAAAGATTTGTATTTAAGTTTTGTTGATCTGGAAAAAGCATATCACAAGGTGCCAAGAGAGAAGCTATTCAATACTCTACAGTTATATGGGGTCAATGGAAAATTATATCAAGCAATACTTAGTCTTTATTTGAGTTGTTGTAAGTCAGTAGTTAGAATTGAAGGAAGTACAGGAAGATAGTTTAATGTTAAATCTGGTGTGAGACAAGGGTGTACATTATCCCCCTCTGTTATTCATTATCTATATGGATCACATTATGAAGGAAAGTGGTATTAAAAATATCATAATTGAAGATGTTAATGTCTGTTCTTTGCTTCACGCAGATGATGTTATACTTCTGAATAAATCCGCTACAAGTTTGCAAGATTCCTTGACTAAACTGAATAACTGTTGTAATAGATATGGTATATGAAGGTCAGCAATAAAAAGACAAAGACAATGAAAATAGGTAGAATCGTTGAAAATGTCAACTGCGTTGTGAACAAAGAACCTGTGGAACAAGTAAAACATTTCAGCTACTTAGGCACGATTTTTACTGAAGATGGTAAATTAAATATGGAAATAGACAACAGAATCAGCAAAGCTGGTATGGTGGAAAGTCAATTGAATAAATTCATATGGAATAAGAGAGAAATTAGTCAGAACATTAAATTAGCTGTATACAAGACAGTGTTCAAACCAGTTTTAACTTATGGATCTGAGAGCTGGGTCAAAAGTAAAACACTTGACCCAAGACTAGAGACCGCAGATATGAGAGTCCTGAGAAAGACTAGAGGTGTGAACAGATGGCATCAATGGCAATATCATATTAAAAACAAGGATATTAGGAAAAAACTTGACATTGTCAGCATCCAGGAATGCGTTAGCAGAGTTAATCTCAGGTGGCATGGTCACTTAAACAGAATGAGTGAAGAAAGATTAGCAAAACAAGTGTTCTCTGTCAGGTTGGCAGCAAAACGACCCAGAGGAAGACCAAGATATAGGTGGATTGATATGGTACAAAGTGCCTTAGACGATAGAAATATAAGATCTGATAATGTTGGAGTCTTGACAAGTAACAGACTGATTTGGAGGAAAATTGTAGATAGGAAGTTAGTAATGATGTAAATTTTTCATGTAGTACTATCATATCCTGTACACCCCTTGAGGATACCTGTCAGGAAATTGATGATGATGATCAAACAATAAAATTTCATTGATGACCACGTAGAGTATGAAATCCACTTTAATTGTGTACATTGAAATTTGTATAATGGATAGTGAAATGAGCTGAGCTGTAAATTTGTTTTCGGACTTGATCAAACTGGAAAGTGTTACTGCAAAAGGAACATTTGATTCTCTGCTGAACTGTCTTCAGTTATATGGTAGAAAATTATTTAAATATACTTAGTTTGCATTACACATGATGGTGGTGCAGTTGTTATGATAGGTTGTAAAAAATGGAGTTACCAAACTAATGAAAGATAAATTCTCTTCATTAATTGTGTGGTATGTGCTAATCACTGACTGATTAGAACTATTAGTTGGTGATACTGCTGTAGGTATCAATAGATTTAAAGCATTTATTTGCAAACTTTTGTCATGTATCACCACCAAAAAATGCCAGAGAATTGAAACTCGCTGAACTTGGAAAAATTGGAAGAATTTTAAGCATGTGATGGGTAGCATCAAGTTTGCTGTCTGTTTCAGCTGTTTAGAATGACAGATGTTAGTTCATTTTCAAAAGAAAAAAAAAAGATGGTTCAAACCAAGATCAAAATGAAAGATGAACAAGTGAAGAGCTACAGAAAAAAATTACAAATACAAACTTTATATTAGACTTAGGTTTAATATGTGATGCTCTTCAAGAATTATCAGACCTAAGTTTGAAATTGCAGAAACATGATATAGATCTCTACAGAACAAATTTAAAAAGAAATAAAAGTTGTACAACCTTTTCATGAAAGACAAGTAATTCCAGGACCATAATACAAAGATGTTGCCAAAGTTGCAAAAAATCTATAATATCTATAATCTAAGACAGAGCTGTCCAACCTTAGATAATCTGAGGGGTGCATTAAAAAAAAAAACTATCCGAGGGCCGCATCATAATGCGTATCTAGTAATTTGGTGAACAGCAGCGACACAACCTCAAAAGCTGAACAAACAATCAACACTAATTGCACACTAATCGCGTGCTCATGTTCCCCGTGAGACCCCGGAACATGTGTTTGAACAAAACAGTGTAAGAACACTTCTTTGACACATCTAATATTTGAAAAACATGTAGGTATATAGTGATGTAAAAGCACCAAATAAAATTACCAACATTGAGATTATCGATTAGTGATAGAATCAAAATATCTAATAGGCAATCGATTCAAATTGTTATTTTATTTTTTCGCTCGTGAAAATCAAAACTCACAAGCGGGCCACACAAAATTGCACCACGGGCAGTGCTTTGGACAGCCCTGATCTAAGGAATGCCATAATTTAATAAATTTCTTTTTCATTCTTGTTTTCTGTGAGTCCAGATATTTGAGGCATGGCTTACCTAAAATGCAATGGCAACTGTTAACAGAGGATGTAGCCATTTCAAAGTAATGAGTTGCAGTATATTTTATTATGTAAAAAATATACTAATGAAACAGAATTTAAGACAGATGAACTATTCTCTAAAATTTGGGGAGGTGGGGGGGACTGTTCGTGGATTCTGAGTAGTTTTTATCAGCTAATAAAACATATTGGCATAAGTCAATTATAGAATGAAATTATATCTTTTAACCTAGAATGACAAATTTATAAAATTCAGCTTTACAAAATGAAACCCACATATTTCAAAACTGTTCATCAGAGAACCTCTGAATAATTAAATGCCATCTGAATGTACTGTACACAACAATTTTCTGTTTACATAGTACTTTGCAAGTGCTAAGAGTGCAATCAAATTTATGATTATTTACCATAAATTTGTGTTTTTGTCTATGAGTTCTGTATCTTCAGAGCTTGTCTCAAGCACTGATAAATCTCGACCAAAAATAATATAATGAATTGAAAATATTCAAACAATTTTAATTCTTGAATATCTTTGCCACTTATTGAATGAAGTACAACCATGCAATGTATGGATATCAATGAATTCATGTTTCAAATGTCAAAAAAAACTTATGGTCGCTACTAATATATTGCTCGAGTGTGGAAACTCTGATATCCAAGACAGTGCCTTGGGCTAAAGCCAGATTCTTTGTTAGATTACTAGTGCTCAATCTGATTAAAAATTTTGGAAATTTATTTGTTTAAGTTGCGCCACCAAAAATTTACAGGATAAGAGAATTTTCTTTATCCAAGATTAAAACACTCAGTATGGCACACAATCCTTAATTCTCTATCTTATTCCTATACTATAATCATATATGTTTCTCACTTTGCAGTCGTGACTATATCAAAATACATACACATAGGTTCTGTTTATGAGCAGTGCATTGAATTTAGTGATCAGGCAAGTTATTTGTTTGACAAGAAAATAATTTATTCATTACCAAGAAAAAGAGATATACAATTGTCATTCAATAAATTCAACTGAGTCTAGCATATAGGGTCTATTAAGCAACTTGATATAATATATACACTCCTGCCCCTTAACTAATCTTTAACTTCTCAGGGACCATGTGCCTAGAAACTTACCGCTTAAAACTTTAGCTTATTTTAGATTATCATCACATCACATAAAACTCAATTTCAGGAATTATCTATTAACATCAGATTCTAGTATTACACTCTAAAACTTAGCTATGATCTCTAGCACAGAGTACTTGATTTCACCTAATGGTATAGTTCGTAAAGTCCTCCATTACTAAATAAAGTACAATTCCAGTTAATTTTTATTCGCCATTACAAAATTTACTAATTTTCTTCCTACTAGACAAATGGAAAGTTCTAACTTGGTAGCGAAGTCGGGATCTCTCTGGCTTTTTCTTGTGAACATCTTCTGTATTCCTGTGGCTCATAATTTCACATCGACTCTCTGGAAACAACAGAAAAAAAAGCCCCTTTTCAGCGTCATAAACCTCTATATATATCTGGCTTCGATGACCTTCCTGCTCTTACATCATCATCCACTCAGAACCTCAATACTCTGCACACGATACCATTGCTTGTCGTTGCATTTCCACGGAAAACCCCTATGCAATGTTGACCTTTGTGTTCGTGTTAGCCTCAGGTCACTAATTAATCCTCTTATTTTGTCTGGAACTTTAGCTTGACCTTGGTATACTTATGCACAAATCACCACATATGCAATTTATATTTTTCTCATACAAAACACTCGATAATACAATATTCAAAATTTAAAGGAAAAGACATTAACATTATTTCATTTATACTCAATTTCTCTTATTAACAGACAAGTATTTTAGCAGGATTTTTGATACTTGTTAAATCTTAACGATAGGTATTATATTACTATAATTCCTTCTATTCAAGATTTAACAGAAGGGACCAGGGGTGGGTTTATGAGTGTTGGATTTAGTAAAAGCATCAGAAGATCTATTTATAACTGCAGTAGTAACTCAACTTCCGATCAGGGAAAGTGACATGCAGTCTTGTCCTGGGAGGTTGCTCAACATGTGGTATGGTAAGGAAGGCTAAATCAGATTAAGAGAAAATTAGCTAAGCAAGCCAAAGTAAATCCAAAAGAGTTCTTTTTCGCTATGTAGCAAGTAAAAGAAAGAATAATTATGGAAAGATAACTTTACTCGGGGGTTACTAGGTGATCACTTTGCAAGGGTATATCCAGGTGGTGACACTGCAGTTACTGAGGTGACAGAGACTGACGTGAGCATTGAGATAGATGAAGTGGAGATCCATTTGTGTGATACGAGAATGTGCAAGTGAACTGGCAGTACCTCTGATGAAGTTGTTTAAGTCTCAGCTCTGGCAAGGTTCCAAGGGAGTGGAAATAAGATAGTTCCATTACAAATTTGCAGATCAGGTGGCTCCAAGACAGAAGTGGCAAATTACAGACCAATTAGTATCTCTGGAGTGGTGATTAAAGTATTGGAAAAGTTGGTTAAAAGTAAAATTCAGGAATAGGTGCATAGGAATATGATACTTTATAGGGGGCAGCATGGCTTTTTAAAAGATAGGTCCTGCCTCAGTAATTTATTCATATTTTATAATAAGGTGACAGCAGAATTGAATAAAGGAAATGGCTATACCATGATACTGCTGGACTTTGCAAAAGCATTTGACAGAATACTGCATGGAAACCTATTACATAAGTTGGAGCAAATGGGAATAGATATGAGGCTGGTGGCATGGATAGGGGTGGCTGAAGGACAGACATTAGAGGGTGGTGTATGGTGGAGTGTAATCGAGCCAAATGAGGTGACTAGTGGAGTGCCCTATGGTTCTGTACTAGGACCACTACTCTTTAATTTGTATATTAATGATATAGCAAAAGATTTGAATGGGGAACATTCAGTTGTTTGCTGATGATGCATAACTAGTGAGGGCAATAGTTGATAAGTGATGTAAATATCTTACAAGATAATTTAAATAAACTTGCAGTGTGGACAAAAGACAATGGTTATCAATTCAATATTGTAAAATGTAAGGTGGATAACTTCAGGATGAAAACATTACACACTTTGTATCATATTGATGGTAGTAGTACACAGGATATTGATGCTGCTAGAGATCTGGGAATGATGGGAGATAGAGATTTGAAATTCAGAGGACATATTGCAAGAGTTGACAAAATAGCTCAGAGGATTACTTGGATGCTGAAGGACATGCTCATAAGTAAGGATAGAAAGGTTATTATACCTCTTTCTAAGGCTATGATTTGACCACATGTTGACTACTACTGTGCACAGATTTGGTCACCTGCGTTTCTTGGGGGATCAGGAGGTTGTGGAGAGGATTAAGAGACACATGACCAAGTGGGTGACAGATCTGTGGAATCTCTCAATCTATCCTCATTCCTCATGAGAATAGATTGAGAGTGTGTGAGTTGCAGTTTAGCTGACAAGTGGAGGAGAGTGTATATGATAGAAACTTATAAGTTACTAAAGGGATACTACAAGACTGACACAGAAGAAAATTTTCAATACATGGGGAGTAGGAGAAAAACAAGGGGTCACACATGGCAGTAGTCTAAGAGTGTGGTTAGTAAGGGTGTGATTTGAATGTGCAGATCAGGTTATTTTCTTGGATTTGTGAAATGAGTGGAATGGGTTGCATTCTCCTGCCAACGAGTCTTTTGAATCCATAGGGTGTCCATATAAATAATAATAATAAATATTGTGCAAATTACTATAACAGTAAAATAAATTACTGTGACTTAATAAATTTTTCTATCACATTTCTACCTATCAGATACCAGGAAGAAAAATTTCTACCTCCTTAGTATAATAACTATAGACTTATTCACATAAATACATCATATCTGTAACTGCCTCAACATCTTAGAAGCTGTAATCTGTAATAATCATTTAACTTCCTGCATTTACGCCCACTGCAAAAACACTCCACTCTCAATGGCAGTCATCATCAGTTACTGGCATTGAAAGAAAAGTTGTCAATTCATGTAAATATATCATATTGTTTCAAGACTTTCACCGAACAACTCAATGGCTATGTGTACTTAACTCACCTCAAAAAAAATTTATTTCAACTCTACCGCCATGCTGACATCTGGAGTATTCTAAACCCACCTGTTTCATGCATTTCCTATCCTTGTTAAATAATACTTATTTCATCAGAATAAAATATCCTGATAAAGAGATCATCACTAAACAGATCTATTACATCATATGTTAATACAGATGACAGTCACTCAACCAGTGGTGTAGCTAGATTTTTGGCACCCTTAGCAAATTTGTAGCTACACACTTTGTGTGTGTGTGTGTGTGTGTGTGTGTGTGTGTGTGTGTGTGTGTGTGTGTGTGTGTGTGTGTGTGCACGCGCGCGTGTAGTTTATCAATTTACAATTATTGGTAAATCACTGGCACCATTAGCAACTATCCCAATGCCATAGTGTTCTTATGCCTCTGCATTCAGCCAATGCCTCCATCTAGTAGGTTCCTGTTCCTCTATATTTTTCCAGAACCTTCTTCTGCAGTTCGATTTCTCTGGGTCATCCATTTCACACCAATGTTTCACACAACATGATGATCAATTCTTACTCTAAATATACAATTTGTCATGGCTGTTTTAGGTATTTCTTAATGATGTTAGGTCTTCCCGTGCTGTTAGAAATTTCTTAACTAGTTTCAATGCATTATTTACCTTTTTTAAATATTTTCATTATGGTAATATCCCAAGCTGATTAAGTCTAATTATAATTGCATGCCTTGTAAAGGCCTTAATAAAGACGTGCATGTTAGAGATACTAAATTTTTCTGTTAGACATACTATATAGTGAAGATTTTCCCAAGAAAAACATCATTATCCTTTCCCCCCAAATAAAAATCAAGTTGCATTATAACATACTAAATGGGGAAAGAATGCCATATAAATTCTTCTCATGCTACACCGATATCCAGAATACATCTTCTGAGAGGGGAAAACTCTACCTCCATATGAGACTGGCTAACTCACCCTTAGTCAAAAGAGATAAAGGTTTCTCATAATATATATAATACTACATAAGATAACCATCACTCAAGAATTAGTCAGAAATGGAGTTCCCTTGTCAGTTATGTTTTTTCCTCTGTCCAATCTATAGTGCCATAGTTAAAGATTCTATAATGATCATCCACTTTGCACCTGCTAAGCTAATTAAGGAAATAAAATTTTACGTCTTTCCATTGTATCAACAATTTCTATAGTTCCAATTTTTTTGAATAATGGCTTCACACATTTAAGAGAAAACTAAATATAATTTACTATTGTATGGCTGTTATTCAAAAAATATAGTATGTCTAACATGCATGTCTTTATTAAACAACTGGTATCTTCAGTTATGTCTCATGACAATCATCAATGCAACTCTGTGGTAAAGCGAACATAAAGTATAGAAAAAAGCAGGGGTTACAAATACGAAAAGCACAAGGAGAGTTCAATCTGTATATCATCTGGCCAAAGCAAAAAGTGCAAGTAATTTGTAAAAAACATACACAGTTGTTACAATCCAACCGTGTATGTGTAGGATGATAGTGCTTCCATAGCTCAGTCGGTACAGATGAAGCCCTTTGGTTGAAAAGATCCGAGTTCGATTCCCGTCATTGACGTAAGAAGCCTTTATCTCTTTCGACTAAAGGCGAGTTACCCAGTCTCATATGGAGGTAGAGGATTTTTTCCCTCCCGGAAACTCGAGTTTTTTGTCACTCAGGCAAACAAGCCCCCATGAACACACGCTACAGTCAAAAAATACATCTCCCCTGCCTCAACAGGCAGGCTTTTATAACATGCAGACCCTACATTGGAAGTGGCATAAAAGAAGAAGTATGTTTATGATGAAACCAAGAATATAATTTCTTGGCATCTTTAATTTATAGTATATAGTATAATCAAGTGAAAAACTTTCAACCTCTGTCTCTAATCCAGAGTATTTTAGTAATAAGGTGTGACACCTTCTGCCTACTTGTATATGGGAAATATATGACTTCTGCATTACTTCAACCTTGGCATCTCTTCTGAGTCTGGCTCCCACCAATGTGCTTTTGTGCTGGAGAAATTCGCTGAAGTGGTCTCTACTCCACAGAGGTGGAGCTGCTAAAGGGGATGCTTTTCTCTGGGATATGAGCAGCTCTGCTCAGTGGTGGGGTTAGCGTGTTATTGGGTAGAGCTGCTGCTGATGGTTCTTCTCGGTGACAGGATGAGGCTGTCACTGAGTAGAACTACCTGAGTTAAATGCTCCTTCGGGTAACTCACTGTTGGACGATTTGAGGGATCACGAGTTTTTGGAGAGGTATCCCCTGCACATAAATACACCTCAATAAAGGTCGAAATTGGTCAGAGTATTGTATTGGCCCTTCCTATATTAAAGAAATTGATGCAAAGTCAGCCTCTATATACCTAGTATATCTGGTAGCCCAGTGGAACCACTTCGCATGCAAACTTTGCTTACACTTGGATAAAAGGTGAAAACAAGAATATAATTTCTTGGCATCTTCAATTTATATTTATATCATAAAATTTAATCCTGGTATTCTTCTATACCATCACAGATCTACTCACCTTTCCATAACATGAAAGACAACAGCAAGGAACTTGATACCTGTATGGGGAAGAGGTAAAACAGCTTTTAGAAAGAGTAAAAAGCATGGCTAACTTGTGAACTGGATGAAATGTAAAAGTATGTTTATAAGAGCACCAGGATTATATTTATATTTGTGAGTTGGATTAAAATTAAATCTTGCAGATCCCAATACCCTCCAGGTCATGCTGCAAAAAAAATTTTTTTTTTTTTTTTAATAGAAAGAAAGAGTTGTGATGCCTTGTGTCATCAACCTAATTTCAATAACACTGCCTAACACTTTCCCAGTTTTGGGAAAGTATGATCTTACTAAATATGCTCTCACTACTGCAGTAATTTATGTGCAAATACATTACCATAATGTATGTGTATTATAAATGCACATACATTATTCTGTTCTCTTAACCATATAGTTGCATTGATAATTGGCACCAAAAATTTTGTTGATGATATTTCTATTCTAATTATTTTCATAAGGTCTTCTACTGATGTCTCCATGTCGCCTTCTAATGTACTATGCTAAGCTAATCTGCCTAAATAATTCCTACTCGTCGAAAACATGCCACAAAATATTCTGATCTGCCTATCTCACACAATACAGGAAAACCTCACTTAACATGATTAATTAATCCATAAATTAATGAGTGCTAAGCAGAATCGCATTAAGCGAATGCAATAAACAGGAATAATTATAATTCATCCATCAGTTAGCATAAATTTGGGGAAAAATTACACTATAAGCTATATTAGAGGATAAAGTCATCAAAGTTAATAAAAATCAATTGCTTAAATTTTTATTTAATGTCCAAACATTTAAATGAGCTACTTTTTTTTACAAAAAAAATTAAGTAAAGATGTTTGAATCGTGCTCGACTTTTTCATCTTGTCATGCAATTTGCAATAGCTGGCATTCGCTTTATCAAGATTTCAGCAGACTTTGAAGCTTCATTCCATATCAAGTTCAGCATCAAACAAAATTTCCTTAGCATAATCAATGTGATTGAAAACTAGCTCTAGTTCTTTTGAAGTTAGCTTCTTAGTAGTAGCATTCTCTTGTTGTTTGCACTCCTTATCTTCTTCTTCATATGCACTGTGTTCTTCTAGTTTAAGGAGATCATTCTCATTTAGCTGTTCTGAATGGGAATCGAGCAAGTTTCTCACATCTTCATTATCCAGTTCATTAAATCGAAGTTCTTTTCCAACTGTGCTGATTTCTTCAATAATGTTAGATCTTGAATTTTGCACCCGATAAACTAACATAGGCTTGAGTTTAAAGTCGCCTTCTGCATTGCCTCCTAATAAAAGCATAAGACAATCTTTAGATACTTTGTATCCTGGTTGAGATACTTCAGTTTTAGCTAGGAAAGTTTTTATTGGCATACGCTTACAAAAGAAACCAATTTCGTTGACACTGAATATTTTCCGATCGTTATATTCATCCCCCTGAATTATCCTTTGTAATTCTTCTGGAAACTTGGCCTGAATCTTTATCAGCACTAGTAGATTTCCCAGCTATGTCATGTAGTCCAGTTCGATTTTTAAAACAGTCAAACCATTCTAAACTCACAGTAAAGCTTTCACGTTCCTCTTGAAATTTGGTCTCTTTCAGTAACGTAAAAATATTGAGAGCTTTTGTCTGAATATTCCCTGTACTAAGAGGTATTCTTTTTTGGTTATAATCCTCAATCCAGAGTGATAGAAGATGCTCCATTTCAATCATTAAATGACTTCTATTTTGGATGATCTGCTTTTTAAAAGAAGCAGTAGCAACTTTTCCTTATTCTTTGTATTCTTTGCTGTTATTTAATATAGTACAAACTGTAGACTTGCTGTATCCTAGATCTTACACAATCACTGTATTACTAGTGCTACTTTCATGACTCTTAATAACTTCCAGGTTTTCCGCTCGCTGCAGATTGGTGACAAAAAATTTCGCATAACGTAAAAAAATCAAGTTAGCTGATTAATTACTTGCTTAAAGCAGGAAATAGTATCATTTCATTCAATCACACTAACTTATTATCGCGAATAATAAATTCGCATTAAGTGGGGTTTTCCGGTACACTCAAATCCATCAGCCTGAGAAGCATAACTCACCAATATCATAAGTAATATCCCCCTCTACTAATTCTCCACCCCCACCATCCTTCCAAGCTTTTCCCCCTGTGAATTCTCCTCCTGTCAGGAGATCTTCAGTCGACCATAATTCAGAGTAGTCTCCAATTAAAAAAAATCTATTAAGATTACAAATCATTACTCTTGTTCCTGATGCTACAGTTCTTATTTACCCAGTCTCTAATGTGATATACTACAATCATATAAGGTGTAGGCCATTTAAAAAGTTCATGAACACCTCTAGCTGTTTCACTAAACCTGGCCATATATAAATTGAAAGTTCATCCTTGAACTTGGGTTAAAAAAAAAAAAAAAAAAAGGAAAAAGAGGACATTCAAATTCCAGAACTTGAGAACAATTCCATTCCTTGTCTTAGGAGATCTTTAAGAGAAGATCTCTGAAAAAATATGTACTTATTATACTGGAAACCTATCTATTCTTGTAGATACCTTCACACCACCCTTTGAAGAAAGGTAAGAATAGTCAAATGAAAACACTACGGGACAGATTCTAAAATTTACAAGGGTGGTCTGAAAAGTTCTCAGCCTTGACCATAGATGGCAACACTATCTGCAAGATTTTTTTTTCTAAGTTGGTACATCTGTCATAAGCATCCATGTGAAATTACAAGTCATTCTATCAAGTAGTTTGTTTTATACAGCTGTCTGAAGCAAAAGTGTTGTCTATATCCCTTGAAATGGATAAAATTGAATATCGTGCAGTTATAAAATTCTTTGTAAAAGAAAGTTTAATGCCAAAAGAAATTCATTCGAAGTTCATAAAAGTTTATGGACACTCTTCTCCTTCATTTTCGACAATTAAGAAATGGGCTGGTGAGTTTAAATGTGGCTGTACCAGTCTTGAAGATAATCCACGTGAAGGACGTCCAAAAAGTGTAACAACACCAGAAATCATTGATCAAGTGCACGATAGGTATTGGATGACTGGCGAGTCAAAGTGCATGAAATTGCTGAGACTATAGGCATTTCAAAAGAACGTGTAGGATATATTTTGCATGAAGAATTGCAAATGAAAAAGCTTTGTGCAAGATGGGTGCTGCACTTGCTCACAGCAGATCAAAAACGCACTCGCATGAAAATCTCTGAACAGTACTTGAAGTATTTTAACAAGAATAAAACTGATTTTGTGTGTCAATTCATTACTACGGATGAGACTTGGATTCACTATTACACACCAGAATCCATACAGCAGTCAAAACAGTGGACAGAAGCCGGTTGCTCAGCGCCAAAGTAGACAAAGTCGGTTCCATCAGCAGGAAAGGTCATGGCATCGGTGTTTTGGGATGCGAAATATATTTTGTTTATTAATTATCTTGAAAAGAGTAAAACAATAATCAGGGAATATTATTCCGATCTTTTAACCAGACTAGATGAAAAAATTCGTGAGAAAAGACCCAGTTTGCAGAAGAAGAAAAAAATCATCTTTCATCAGGACAATGCACCTGCCCACAAAGGTGTTTTTGCAATGGGAAAATTAAGGGGTCTGCACTATGAATTGTTGGAACATCCACCCTATTTCCCAGATTTGGCTCCCTCTGATTTCTATCTCTTCCCAAAACTAAAACCCTTTCTTTTTTCTTTGAAGGAAGAGGTGATTGCAACTGTAGAGGGGGTACTTTGCAGATCTTATGGAAAACCACTACAGAAACGGGATAATGGCACTGGAGCATCACTAGAATAAATGTATTAGTCTTAAGGGAGATTATGTTGAAAAGTAAAAATAATTTTGAAATTATAAATTCGTTTTTTCATTCTTAGGCCGAGAAATTTTCAGACCACCCACAACTTCAATATCTCACCTATACTCTTTCTTTTTATGGATACAAACACATTATGATCAACAAGATATCAATAAATAAACAAGAATATATAAAGATGCTGCCATCCTTCCTTACATGCAATGCAAAATACAAAATTGTTCAGATACCTTTGTAGAACATGCGTGGCTTTTATTTCACCATACAAAATATCAAGATTTTTACTCCTCATCCTCAGAACTCAAAAACCTCACAAATACAGACCTGGACTAAGATACCCATTTAATGGAATGTGATTATTCCAGTACATATGTAACATGTTTACTGATTCACTTTTTCATCCATTGCATTCCATCCTTATAACCTGTGTTTTTTTTTCTTTTTTTTTTTTTTTTATTTAATAAAATGCTCCTGAAGAAGTGTACTTGAGGCATACAAAGCTATCCAAGTAGTGTAGAACTAATAAAAAAATTTTATATTAATAATTGCCATGTGGTCTTCATATCAGAAGTTAAGATAATTAAGATTTCCATATAGTGTACTAATTAGGGTATATTGTGTGTGATATAGATATATATTTCATTATCCAAGTTATATGGAACACATGCATTCCATCTCCAAAGAAATGAGCTTGCTTCAATGTAATTATTTTATTCTTCCTTTTCAGATTTTCTGATATGGTTTTGAAAAAGGAGTATGAAGATAAAATAGCTATAGACCTATTTCATCCTTTCAGTGAAAAAAAAAAAAAGTTATGTCACCATACCTGGGGTGGGAAATTGGGTGCGTATAGATATATTTCATTATCCAAGTTATATGTAACACATGCATTCTATTTCCAAAGATATGAGCCTGCTTCAATGTATTTCTTTTATCCTTCCTTTTCAGGTTTTTTGATATGCTTTTATAAAACAAGTAAGAAGATAAAGAGATAAAGATGAAATAGCCTTATTTCAATACTCTCAGCGAAGAAAAAAAAAAAAAAAATAGTTGTGTTACCATACCTCGTGTTAAAGTCATATCAGAACAAATTTCAAGAATTTTTATCTGATGTGCATTTTACCCCATATGGAAGCTTTCTTCTTCCTGGCTTTGGCAAATAAGTCAGATCCACTTATCTAGGAATATACTAGATTCCCTGTTGTTATATTAAGCAAACTAGTATCAATTGCCATTTATTAAGATAAACCAAAACTGTTCACAAAGATCATTTTGCAGAGACTTAAAGAAAACTTGGGCAATAACATAAGCAGAATCTAAACAGAATGCTGGTCCATCTTCTATACATGTAAGAAGTTATTCCCCTGTACTACCCTATACAATTTTTTTTTAATATACTTTATAGCCTGCTGGAGTCATAGCTGTATTAGACCTTTTAGCATGTTTAGACTACTGTTAAGTTTACTGGGTTTTTTTTTTTCTTAATCTATTCATAGCAACACACCATCACACATAAAAAACTCAGCCCACTTCAAAGCCAGCATACAAAACCTTACACTCCAACATACTGACATAATGGTCAGCTTTGACGTCTCCTCCTTATTCACAAATGTCCCACTCAAGGAAACTTTAGAGCTAATCCAAGCTAAATTTCCTCCCGATATCACAGCCCTATTTCAGTTCACAATGAACTCAGGCTCATTCGTTTGGCAGGGAAAATTCCACTAAAAAATAGAGGGGACAGCCATGGGTTCACCACTCTCCCCCACCCTTGGCCAATTTCTTTATGGAGACCTTTGAAGAAAAAGCCTTAGCCTCTGCCCCACAAAAACCAACCATATGGCTTAGCTACGTTGATGCTATGTTCGCTATTTGGCCACATGGCTCTGATACACTCCTCTCCTTCTTAACACACTTAAACAACCAACACCCCAGAATCAAGTTCACTCTGGAAAAAGAGGAAAACAACTGCCTCCCTTTCCTAGACACACTAGTCACCCGCCAGCCTGATGGAATCTTGGTTTTCTCAGTTTATTGAAAACCCACCCATACAGGTAGGTACATTCACCAACAATCCTCCACCCCCCTCACAACAATATGGAGTGGTGAAAACACTATACAACAGGGCTAAACTAATCTGTTCAAATGACAAGGCCCTAAACACTTAACTAAATCACATCCTCAAACTTTCTCAGCCAACCCCCCCCCCCAAAAAAAAATATTGAAACCAACAAACCGCAACCCCGTCTTCACAACAAGGATTACTCTAAATCCATCACCATTCCCTGCATCCGAGGCACCTCGGAAAAAATTATCAAAATCTTAAAAAAACATGACTTGACCTCCTGTTACAGACCATACAGAAAATTGGCATCCCTTATCCGCTCCACTAAAGACCAACCACTTTCCCTAGACCTACCTGGTGTATACCAGGTCCCTTGCAGCTGTAAACTGTCTTACTTTGGCCAAACAGGCAGGACAGCAAATATCAGAGTTTTGGAACAAGGACTACATCCAGTCTCACAAGTACAGCCACTCGGGTCTTCCAGACCATGCTTTGGATACACGCCACAGAATAAGGTTGAAGAAAGTTACAATAATACACCGTAGCAAGTTCAAATTCGAAAGACTATTCATGGAATCAGCCTCAGCCCTAAGAAACTCTCCAAACCTCAACAAATTTGGTTGCATGAGACTGCTGCAAATTTGGGAGGCTTACATCAACAGACCTTCAGCCCAAAGGCTAAGAACACCTACATAGCCTATTGGGGGGGGGGGCACCATCAGGACTTTTAGGAGAACAATAGCTTCCTCACTTCATTCTTAGTTACTGTGTTGTAGTGCCTACATGCACATGCCTTTCTTGTAAGTTCCTTTTGAAGATGCAACGTGACGGTGCCAAAATATCGGAAATATTTATTAAAGTGTAATTTAATTTATATTCTTATGTAAGTTGTCAATTCCTTAAGTGATTTAGTAATGCATAACCAACGTATAAGCTTGTCTGTGGGAAACATGACTTGAGTGGTAGGTGATATATGAGTAAAGACTGACTTAAAAATTCTGGCATTCAAATTTTTTTTTTTTTTTTAAATATAAATGCCTCAGGAATAAGAGAAAAAATTTGTAATCTTGATAGATTTTCTAATCTGAGAATACTCTGAAATATGGTTGACTGAGGATGATCTGAAGCAATACAATTCAAAGGATGTAGTATATTTTGGGAGGAATGGGCTGAGGAGAATTGGGAAAAGGAGCATTACTTATGATACTGGATGAGTTACGTCTTTCAGAATAAAGGAATCAAGAGGAAAATGCCTAATAAATCTGGGTGTGTAGTGCAACAGGCAGAACAAGATATTTGGATACTGTATAGGCCAGGGACCTTACAAAGTAATGACAAGGGAATATTTAGGAGAAAACTTAACATAAAACAATGCAAGAGACATCAGTAGAAGGTATTTATTCCCTATGGTGTGACTGCACAGTTCCATATTATGGCCAAACAGAAAAATCCATACAATGTAAGAACATATCGGAAACATCATTTATGAGAGATCCAGTGCCTCAACTCTATATGATCATGTAATATCATCTGCAAATCAAAACAAAACCAATCAGCAGGACAAGAAGTGGGAAGCATCAGGGATCTCGCACTGATGTTATCAAAAAAAATGAATATTACAATCAACAGAAATTATGCTTAACTCCAACAATCTGAATATAAACCTCAGCTATAACACATCACTGTTATTCAACTATAATTTATCTATACTATAAACAACAAGTCTGCACGCACACACACACAATGCCAACAGGTCCAGAACACTCTTTTCAGAATTTAGTGCACATGAGATTTGAGAGTTTTAGATCTGATCATTTCATCAGATGATGCAATTGTGAGTGGGGTTCCATGCTTTCCTCCAGTTGGTAAGAGTGATCACCTGGGTTGTGGCTAGCCATATGCAGACTTCTGTGAGGGAAAGGATATATGTGAAAGCACAAAGCTGGTGATTATGACAAGTTTAGGAGACAGCTTTGAACTATAGTATGAAATGAGGAGTTGAGCAGTAAGGAAATAAATGCTGCTTGGGAAATGACAAAGAAATACATAACAGCATCAATGTGTGAATGTATTCCGAAGTTCAAAAAGCCGAATAAGGTAGGTGTAAAATGGATGAATGAGGGACTAAGCATGATATCTGGAAGAAGAAGAAGGCACTTTGGAGGCAGTACAAGATGAATAATGGTAATCAGTTACAGGAAAAGTAGAACGAAAGCCAGGAGAGTGACTCAGTAAAGACAACAAAAGCGCAGTATGTGCAAAAATTGCCAAATCAGCTAAAGAAAAACCCTAGAGAGTTTTTTTAGATATGTGGCAAGTAGAAGGAAGAATGATTATGGTAAGATCATGTTAATGACTGAAAATGGTAGAATGGTAACTGCTGCAGAAGACATTGTTGAGGTTTTTCAGTGATCAATTTATTACAGTATTTCATCCTCATCGAGGGGAAATGAGAAACTTAAGTGTAGAGGCCATAAGAGAGGATGGCTTAACTGTGAGTGAGTGATTAGAAGGTATTTTGAGGAAATAAATAACCTTATTTATTTCCTCAACACCATATATCTTAATGGAATGTTCTATGGAATTGGCATGTCTATTTAATAAGTCTTACAACAGCACAGGTTCCAAAGGAATGGAAAGAAAGTAAAATTGTTCCACTGCATGAAGATGGAACAATCTGTATATCTGGAGTTATGGTGAAGGCACTAGAGGGAATGGTGAGAAGTAGGATACAGAAATGGGTTGATAACAGCAGTATTCTCTGTGGTTATCAGCATGGGTTTGTTAAAGGGAGACCGTGTTGTTTATTTTTTAACAGTATATATTAGAACACAGAAACTAAGTAAATAATTAATTTATTAACTTATTGCTGATATTGCGCTGGTGTTATAAGTAAATAATTAATAAATTAATTATTTACTTAGTTTCTGTGTTCTAATATATACCGTTAAAAAATAAACAACATGTTCAACGAACACTTAAGTCTGTCCACACGTTAAAGGGAGATCGTGTTTTACTAATTTACTTATGTACTATAACAAGGAAATGTCTTGGACAAGGAAGATGCATATATAGTGGTAAACCTGGATTTTGCAAAAGCTTTTGATAGACTGCCACATGACAATCTGTTAAATAAATTACAATGAATGGGATTGGATAACAGACTTCTGAGTTGGATAAGTGACTGGCTGTCAGATAGGTATCAGAAAGTTTTATATGGGGGTGCAGTATCCCAAAGAGGAAGGTCACTAGTGGCGAGCTGCAAGGATCAGTTTTGGACCACTGTTGTTCGATTTGTATATTAATGATACTGAGATGGGTTTAACTAGTAATATGCAACTGTTTACAGATTACAGATAGTGTGTACCTCTATATGAGTCCATGGAGGTCAGATGTTAATAATAATAATAGAACTGCATTTCAAAATTGGGGAGAACAATGTGGAGTCAAGCAGATGTTATGGCCTTACAGGATGACTTGAATGGGCAAGTAAGTGGAATTATCAGTTTAATGTCGCAAAAGTGTAGTGTAAGGTTTGAAATTTGGTAAGCAACGATGGAATGTAAAGTATACACTTGTTGGGGAAACTTTAAAGGAGGTAGAGGAGAATGTGAAATATGCCACATTTCATAAGTTGTGAAGAATTATGAAATGTCATTACATCAGATAATGGTAATGATGCAGAGGATCCTGCTGTGCAGAAATAAAGAGGTTATGATGCCATTATCTAAGGCCTTGATCAAGCCTCATATGAATTACTGTGCACAGATTTGGTCACTGAGGTTTCATGGTGACAAGGATATGTTAAAGGTAGAGAAATGATTCGCAAAGGTGATTAATAGTCTTTGGAAATGGAAGTACAAGGACAACAAATCTGAAAACAAACCCCAACTCAACATCGCCAGAGTTAAAGATCGGTACTATCAACGTAAGAAGCCTGAATGGCAAAGAAATGGAGCTAGCTGAGGAATTAGATAAGTACCAGATCAACATAATAGGGGTGACTGAAACAAAATAGACCAAAACTGGTGAGATCTTTCTGAGCAATAAATACAAAATGTTATATTCAGGCAATGACAATCAAGGAAAAGAAGGAGTAGCCATAGTATTCAACACAAAATACGAGGCTAATATTCTTGAATGGCAGTCAGTCTCAAGTAGAGTAATGTGGGCAAATATGAGAATGGGGAACTAGACAATGAGACTTATTTGTGCCTGTGGTCTGGTCCCACAGAAGGTTCTACTAAAGTAGAAGTGGAGGAATTTTTTGAGGATTTAGAAAAAGCAACTGACACAATGAAAAATGAAAAGTTGGTCCTTGTTAGGGATCTAAATAGCAGAGTAGGAAATGATTGTGAGACATACAAAAATATTTTGGGAAAATTTGGAGAAAAGAGCAAAGCTAATAATAATGGCAAATATCTGTTGGATTTCTGCTCAGGACATGGACTGGTTATTACTAACACCATGTTTCAACATAAAAATGTGCACAAATTCAAATGGAGAAAAGAGGCTAGGAATAAGAAAAGTCTTATTGACTATGTTATTGTTGATAGTGATGTTTTCTCCTTGGTGCAGGACACCAGAGTGTACAGAGGATTGAAATTGGAAGTGATCACTATTTAGTCTTGAGCAGGATAAAATTGGATTTCATATTCAAAAGAATAACATGTAAGAAACTTTTAAAGCGAATAAAAGTTGAGCAGCTCTCAGATGTGAACTGTAGACTAAAATACACAAAAATTATTGAAGAAAAATGAAAGAGTTTGAGAACAGGAATCAAATCTTGGAGATTCAATGGAAAACTGAAGAAAACATTGATTGATTCAGCCAGAGAGGCATGTGGTGAGGTTGTCTGCAAGGATAAAAAAAATCCGAACTCCCTGGTGGACACAGGAAGTTAAAGAGGTAGTGAAGGAAAAGAAGAAAGCATATCAAAAGTTCCTGTCAGATAAGTCAGCTTGTGCTCTTAGAGAATATAGAGACAAATGCAAGAATGCTAAATACTGTGTAAAACTAGCCACACAAAAGTCATGGGAGGACTTTGGCAAGAACATAGAAAATAAATATCAAGAAGGTAGCAAAATATTCTGGAGGTTGTTGAAAAAGCTTAGGAATGGAGGAAAGAGTGCTGTAAAAGGAGTTAGAGATGATAAAGGTGACATGAAAACAGGAGAAAAAGATATCCCTGAAGTATGGAGTAATTACTTTGAAAAACTGCTAAATGAAACAAGCAGTGATGACAGCACAGTGGTAAAAATCACTGACCAGGCATGCAGTCAGGAATACATATCCATACTTGAAGTAGAAAAAGCCATCAAAGGCTTGAAATTTAGAAAGGCAGCAGGAGATTATAAACAGAATGGGTGAAGAAAGATTAGCAAAATAAGTGTTCTCTGCCAGGTTGGCAGCAAAACGACCCAGAGGAAAACCAAGATATAGGTGGATTGACACGGTACAAAGTGCCTTAGATGATAGAAATATAAGATCTGATAATGTTGGAGTCTTGACAAGTAACAGACTGATTTGGAGGAAAATTGTAAATAGGAAGTTAGTAATGATGTAATTTTTTTCATGTAGTACTATCATATCCTGTACACCCCCTTGAGGGTACATGGCAGGAATTTGATGATGATGAGATTTGGTCACTGAGGTTTCATGGTGACAAGAATATGTTAAAAGGTAGAGAAATGATTCGCAAAGGTTATTAATGGTCTTTGGAAATGGGAGTACAAGGACATTGAGAGAATGCAAACTGCGAAGCCTCATGAGTAGGAGGGGAGGGGGACATGATTTAGACATATGAACTAGTCAGGGATTGTTATTAGGTTGACATGGAAGAGATTTTTCATAGAACAGGAGAGGGAGTAGAACAAGAGGCATCCCTGGAAACTGTATAAGGAAGGGTGTGTGAGCAGAGGAGTGAGGGATAGGTTCTTTAGATGGGGAGTGGTTTGAGCAGAATGTTTTGCTTGAGTGTGTTGTAAATGTAGACATTGAATCAGTTTAAGGCACAGTTGGGTGATTTTTGTGTGCAATAGCGTGTACCTGTCACGATGAGTCCATGGAGGTCAGATGTAAATAACAATAATAATATAACTGCATTTGATGAAGGCCTTAATAGAAGGATGAAACTAGTTGTGTCATTATATTAATAATAGTTTATTTTTTCCCTGTTTCGGTGTTAATTAGCAACAAACTACTATCCATATCTTACAGCCAAGAAAGCTTGCCTCGTCACCTTATGAGAAAATCTCACAATTGGAAGGTTGTAAACCTACAGCATATTGATGGGAATGAGCTGATCCATAAATCTTGCTACAGAGACCACGAAAAACTTTTTTCAAGCCACTACACAATGCCAATAAGCAGGGTCAATTCCAAAAATGGATAGAACAAACCCTACAAACTCCTTAAAAAAGAACTGCAAATCCCCCCTCCAAAAAAAACAGACTATATCTTTACCCTACATCAAAAGCACAACAACAGATAAACTGGACTCCCTTTTGAAATGACAGATAATCAGATGAACAGTATACAAACCATTAAACAAAATATCTATCCACCTAACACAAATCAAGGATTGGCTGGATTCTCTCCTTCCCAGGTATCTACAGTCCTCCTCTCCCAGTGTGGAACTCAGTATTTAAGACAGACAAAATTAACTACTTTGGTCAGGAAAAAAAACCATAAAACATCTAAAATGAGAAACCAAAAAGTGGACCATCTCGACATGCTTCAGAGAAAAGCACAACTTCATAATATGGAAGAAAGCCAGGATGCTTCAATTCAAAATTACAGTTTAACTGGAAGAAAATGTTCCTGGAAGCAGCACAAGCTCTACAGAACCCAATTAACTGTAACAGAACAGATGGTATGACTGTGCATAGATTTTGGTGCACTGCCCTAATTACCCATCAGAATTAACAACAGGAATCACCGTGAAGAACACCACTGTCACCCACCATGCATGTGACTGTCCTTGTTATCCAAGTCATTCTGATTTATGTCTTCAACAAGTACGTAGTGTTAAACTGCATCTGATAATTCTAGCTTAAGCTAGCAAAACATCGTCTCATAAATAATTTTAGCTAGTAAATTATTTGCATTCCATGTCTACATAGTTTGTTCCAGAAACTTTAACATGACTAATAGAAACAGCTATGGAAATTTAAACATGGTATATTGGTGTAGCATATTAGAAAGGTTCTGTGAGGTTTGCTATTAACCACATCGATCATGCATGTGCAATCCCTATGCAGAATTTATGCCTGTGTAGTAGTAGAACTGGACTTTTGCATTAGCACACTTTTTTATAATTAATTGTCTCTGCATTGTCACTACTGTTGTTTTTCTTCCAGTTGTTGCTGCAATTTTCCTTGTTCCCATTGCATGTGAGATCTAGCTAGGCTTGTATATGCAGAATGGAAGTAGCACCTACTGACATGTTATTCACAGTGGTTATGAATGCAGCCAGTTCGCTGGCATATTGCAAGTTACTTTGATTAGGCATGGATGATTCATTCTGTCACTCCATGTGAGATTTTTGAAATCTCTACATCCATAGTGTCTTGGACTGACATGGCAATGAAGTTGCAAAGTTTGCTGTTGTTTTTGGCAGTAGGTATGTTACTGATGAGACACTGATTATGAATGGTTTGTAGTTTTTTCCAAATAAGTAGATTTTATGCAAGAATGTATCATCAAGTGTAATAAGACTCTGATTAAGGTGTTCATGTACTTTCCAAGATTTAGAAACTGTTTAACGAAGGGGAGGCACAGGTAACTAAAGAAGGCTGGCTGAAGTTGATCAGGAGTTTTATTATCAATTTGTCAATCATTATGCATCGACTGGCAGCAAAAATTCCACTGAAGGCTTTTCTTGTCCATAATCTCCAGCTTGTAGCTACGGCATTTATCTACTTCAACTGGCCTGTCAGAGTTAGCGTAATTCATAGCTCTCTATCAAAGCTCAACTTTGTTGCTACCATCTTTGCTTCATGCTGCAGGTATATTTATATGTACTGCATGGATGCTTCCTTTAGCTGATATTAAAGTAGAAATCTATTTGTTGAGAAGTTAAAAGTAAAGGGTGATCAAAATTAAAGTACTCCTGTTTAAGGCCTTGTGGAGTGCCATCCAGTTATTCAAATGCTGTGAAACTTTCAGGAATACATTGTGAATAATATGGAAGCAATATCTGAGAAAAAATAAATAAATAAATAATTCCAAAATTCACCAGCAGGGGCACTGTAAACACCAAATGAATGGATTTTTGCACAGCATGCAACTCAGGAGAATTTAAAAAGGTGGATACGGGATTTTTCCCTTCATTCTGGTTGTTAATACCATCCACACTGATGGCACTAACCTTACCCATGTGCTTTGTTTGTGAATCTGTATTACCTAAACTGCAATGCTGCTGCACTACTCTGAGAATTTCATCACCTGAAGAAATGTCTACACTGTCCACTATCTCCATATGCTCTGCAACAAATGATTAGTCATTTTGAAGAAATGGAACTGTTGGGAGTTAGGCCTGGCAGAGATTGCAAACCAATCAGCTCACAACAAGTGAATGAAGTTGCTGCTGCCATTGTGGAGTAGACCATAAATAACAGTGTTGGTTCCTATAGTGCATGTGCTGTATCAAGAAACATGGATGTACCTTACACAGCTGTCTGAAAAATTCTACAGAAGATTCTACATTTCTACTCATTCAAGATAACTTACACAGGAGTTGTGTCTGTAAGACTTGGAAATTGACTGACATTCACTTTAACATTCCTTGCTCAAGTGGAGTTGGAATGCTGAGTGGCCGTGGACGATTTTATGGGGAGATGAGGCTCACTTTCACATGGATAGAGCTGTAAATACCTACAGTTGCTAGGTATGTCTTTCAGTGCTGGCAAGTTATCATCCTGATAATTTGCCAGCACTGAAAGACAGTATAATGCAGCATGTGCACAACACCAGTGCCAACCACCTGCATTCTGCCATTTAATACACTGTGCCGTGCCATGAAATGGATGCAGTTTGTGGCATACCAGGAAGAGCAGCCACATTAAGCAGTACAGCTTGTGAATACATAATGGAAGTGAATAAAAATGTATTATTTATACTTGTGTCGCTTTTCTCCTTCTTGCATTCACACACACACACACAGAAAACTACATCTACATTCAGTCCATCATACACTGCCCTCTCTCTCTCTCTAACTACAATGCCCCCAGCAGTGAATTATTATTTTCATTATTATTACGTGACACTTCTAGGGAGTCCAAAGACCCACCGAGGAAGTATACCTACTCTACAGCTCTGTCTCCACCACTCAGTCTACCAACTACAGCAAACCACAACTACACCAATGCCCACAGCAGGATTCAAACCTGTAACCTTTTGGCTGGAGAGTGGATATGCTAACCACTCGGCCAACCAGACCAGCATTTTGGAATAGCATTTTTTTTTCCCCCACAGATATCGCTTCCACATGATGCACAATATATTTCTGCAAAGTTTCACAGCATCTGGATCAGTGAATGGCACTCCACAAGGTCTTAAACAGAGTTACTTTAATTTTGATCATCTTGTATAAGACAGACAGCAGGAGTCTGTTGTACTTGACTGAGCTAGGCACTACTCAAGGAGGTTAATAAAAAAGTGAAATGAAGAAAGAAAAACAAATAGACAAAGTTCAGGGCACTTTTTTTTTTTTTTAGGCAGTTTGTACCATTAGGGATAATAATATGTTCAATTTAATGCTTCTAAAGCCTGCTCAACAGTAAAGTACAGAAACAACAAACTCATGCAACTTTAAGGACCAATCACTTGTATTAGTCAGGATGTGTGATTATAAATCAGGCCAAAGCAAACTAAAGCTAGAAGGCCAGTGGTATTGTCTGGTAACAATGTGTTCTCAAGCCTGTTTGTCTGTGTAGCACAGGATGAAAATCCTGCCACCTACATCTTAAATGTCTCCTTTACTGTTAATCATTAAAAGGTTGATCACATCCTTATAGGGTTTGAATTCATGTCTTTCCAACCAAAGGGCAAATTTGGGATGTCTTAACAAATGGAGATATATATGGTGGGAAGATGGAATAATTAAAAATGTACAATGATAATTAATGGTACTGCTGAACACGTTGACACTAATGTTAATTACTATCTGTGTACAAACGTAAAAAATAAAGTAAAATTACATTTGATACAGTTTATATAGTAAAGATATGAATCTGGATGTAAATAAATCTCTTGGAGGAAGGTGGATAATACAATCTAAATACTAGCTTTAGTTATCCGAATTATTAATTTCAGGTTGCAAAAGCTTCCAAAAGAAACAAAAGATGCTGAGCAGAATATTTTTAAGTTCTTCATGCAGTTTCGAATAATGCTATGTTGCATATTACTTGAATTTATTTTCAACAGGTAAGAAAACAAACATCGACTTCACTAGGTATCGCTAACACAGAACACAATGCCCAAAGGGCACGAATTCGTGGTCTTCGTGGTTTTAATTTGAGGTTTACAACCATTTCATGGTTGTAAACCTCTCGAATTTTGGGTGGGAATTTTGAACTTAATCCTATATCTCTTTATTACTTACCACTGTTGAATTCAGCGGATGAGCTTTAATTGTAACTTGATGTATATGCTTGTTCAAACAGCTTATGCCTAAATGCACAAAATAAATCCCTTTCAAAACTTAAAACACAAACAATAAACAAAATACAGTTCCCATCATAGAACAACACACGTCCAATATGTTTACGTTATTAAATAACTTGGAAGCTGGAACGACCTCTATAAAACCATTTCAGTACGACAGAAAATGAAAAATTGCACTAGAGTACACATATTACGGTGATGGCATATTTGATAACAGAGAAAATAAATTTAGAATACGAAATTAGTATATAATTTCTAATTCTCATTCCACTGGACAGCAACAAAAACTTTTGGAACAGGTGAAAAGAGTTGGAGAATGATTCCACTCAAACTGCAAAAACTTCTAAGAAGCTAATTATTGATATTTTTGGTCTATGAATGTCTTTCGCTTAGCCTCTCTCTCTCTCTCTATAAATTTCGAAGAAAAACTGAATACAGAATTCATATTTCATTATTCAGTTAAATGCTTAGTAAAATCAAAGCACACACACACACACACACACACACACACACACACACACACACACACACACACACACACACACACACACACACACACACACACACACACACACACACACACACACACACAGAAAAAAAAAAAAACGGTATGTCGTTCGTAATACAGCGGGAAGACATGATCAGGAACGTTTAATATATGCTAGACGATCTTCAGCTTAGGGCCTCCATCTAACTATATAAGTAGATAACCTAAAATTTACTCAGTAGAGGAGGACCCACTCTCTGAAAATTTATAACTTATGGGACTCAACAACCCTAAATCCAGCCCTGAACGTGATCTCCAAGAAGGGTTTGCACATTGGTTTCATTATAGCATATTGTAGTGTTTACCTAACAAGATGACTTTCTGGATGTATCTAAACTAGGCCTGATAATCATCTCCAACTCAGAATTTTGGGTTGGAGATGGTTATCAATCTCGTCAACCTGGGTTGGAGATGGTTATCAACCTGGTCATGTCAGGTAACATGTTCCAGTATTAGAAAGAAAGCTGCTGTTCAGTTTATTGCTTTCGTTCCCACTAACAAAATAAGAGTTCAGCATTTCAAAAAGGAAAAGGCCTGGGAAATGCTTTTGAGTCTAAAGTGCTAGGCTGCACAAAAGAAAATCGATATAAGTTTGATTATAGTCGCTGACTAGAGAAACGTTTTCTTAGCCTTTCTTTAATTGATTGGTTAGATGAACTACGGCATAGGGAAGTAGAGATTTTTCTCCCAGAAATCCTTGTATTTTAATGCCTCATTTCTAAAAAATCGACAATCGAAATCAGATTATTTCAAACAATGATATATATATAGTGTTTCTTCCCTATAAGAAATGGCTTTTCTTCCCTAAACGAAAATAAGCCAATCGCTTTTGGGGACTGAAGAGTAGTTCAATTCCACAGGGAGCCAATCAAAGAGAGCTGGCCCAAGACTATCAATAATTATAAATGACATCCGGTGAAGAGAGAAAGACAAGTGTCGCCATCCTGTGGTATCCAAACCTAATGCAGAATGTTATTATCTGAAATAGTTTGGGTTTTAAGTCCTTTTTCTTGAGTTTATGGGAGGAAAAACTCGAAGTTCCAGGAGAAAAATTCCACCAACCAGTGTTAGAAATCGGCTAACTCCAGAAGGATAGAGTTAAAAATCTTTCTCTAGTGGGTAACTAGATTCGAACTCAGAACAACTTCTTCTAAAGATCAAGTGCTTTGGATGCACACATCACTTCCATGGAGCTATACAAGCCTATGAAATTGCAAGTCAGGTTAAATATAATTAACTTTTGTTTTGTTTTCGCGAATTTCCTTAACACAGATGCACTTGAGAAGGCCGTGTGAAAACAAAGTGTGTATCCATGCATTAGGCTGCCATGAGAAAACTCATTCCAAGATTTATTCTATTGCCCAACTAAAGAAACTTTTTAAGCCTTTTTTCGACAAGTTTCAGAATTAATTGATCTGTAGCATGGATACAGAGACTTTTCTCGCAGAAATTTCTGTTTTTTATCTAGAAAACTCGAGAAATTGACTATAGAACTGACAGCATTACAGACAACAATATATTGTGTTGGAATTAGAGACCCTGAAATGACAAAAGTTGTCTGCCATATGCTCCTTCCTGGATGCCAATTAGTCACTGATAGTCATAGATTACCTATTTTGTGATTGCCTAGGGAAAGCGAAGGCTAGTCCCACTAGTCTTGAAAAGTTAGGACTAAATGGCCTCGCCTACTTCTCTTCAAAAAAAAAAAAAAAAAAAAATCAGCTAACGCCATTTTATTTCCACACAGAGAGTAGGAGAGGCCGTTTTTTAACCTATCTAACTTTTGGAGACTGAGTGTGCAGTTCAATCTCCACTGGTAGCCAATCAGAGATAACTTGCCCAAGGCTATTACTAATTAATCGGCACGCAGTGAAGAAGGCGGCTAGTAAGTGCCGCCATCTGGTGGTCCCTAACCCTAACACAATATTTTTTAAGGTCTGAAAATAGTGTGGATTCGACAGCCGATTTTCTTGAGTTTACAGGACGAAAAACCCGAGTTTCCGGGAGAAAAAAATCGCTAGCCCGTGCCAGAGATCGACTAACTCTGGAACCGGTCGAGAAAAAGGCTTAGAAAAAGTTCCTCTAGTCGGCGACTAGATTTGAAAGCCTTTCGTCGTGCGATCAAGTGCTGTAGAGTGCAGCACTTGACCGCACTAATGCCACATCTACTGAACTACACAGCCTACTCCTCTTTGAGGAATAAAAGGCGTTAGCGAATTATTATTTTTATTTATTTTTGAGAAAGGACTAGTAAAAGCCGCAAAGAGAGTGGGAAATGGCAAAAATCATTGATTTGTTCAATGCTTCCATAAACATTTTTGGGTCTGTAAGGAATTTCTACAATATAAATAATTCGATAAATTTTGTCAGCGATTGCATTAATATCTAGGTATATATTTTTATAAATATCAGCAATTGTAAGAATAAATCATTCTTATAAACTGTATAAATTATTACTTTTGCCTGTTGTTTGTATTTATCTTAAACCTAGAATGAAAACGCACTCTGCACTAGATTTCCTTTGATAGGAGAGGCATGAAAGCATATAAGTATTTCTCAATATGAATTTTGGGCTACATGTCCTGGACTTATTTTCGAAATAGTTAACCTTAATTTTAACCTTCATTGGAAGCCAGCAGGAGAAATCATTATTGGCAAATGCTAATAGATATAAACAGATAGACGGGATTCGGTAAGAAAATATAAATGCAATATTCTGTTTTTTTTTCCTGAATTTGATTTTAAAAAAATAAAAACACTAAATGAAACGCTTTCATTTGATAATAATGAATCTAATTTATATAAAAAAATAAAAACAAAAATAAAAATATTCTAATGCTTTTTATTCCCAAAAGGAAGTGGGAGAAGCTCCTTTGTCTCTAATCAACCCTTTAAAAATGGGTAGGCAACCAGTATCCATCCGTCATGCTTTCGTTAATACTCTAGTTATCAATGAACCAAGGTTTCTCAGGGGATAGAGAGAGAGAGAGAGAGAGAGAGAGAGTGGGGATGTGGGGGACAAATGCCACTATCTCGTGTCCCTAAACCCTACTCCCGCCTCTAAAAAAATTAGCCAAGATTGAAAAGATCTTTAATATAAAATATCAAAATTACTTCATCTAAATGAAGAAATTAGTTGTTGTTTTTTTAGCTGGTAATAAAATATGAATCTATTCAATTTCTTCTAGATTTACAACGAGCTCGTGTTAAACCAACCAGATGAAATACTACAAGGAGCTCATGCAAACTACTCTGGACATTCGGCTTTTCAGTTCACTCTATATCTACACAGTAATATAAAGTGAGATTTTATTTTTGATGTGAACTCAGGCTATGAAGGTTACACATCTATGTAGCATATTAGTCTAGGGTTGGGCTAATTTCAGATAATCCTGGATCCCTATTTTAGAAAGCATACATGGTATACTTGCATGCCACTTCAGGCTTCCAATAGGCAGAGTGGTTTCACACAGAAACATGAAAATCATCTACCATCCAAAACATTCAGACATCCACGATACAATGTAATTAAAAGTAAACCTGTGTAGCTCAATCACTAATGATGCTATCCTTGGTTATAAAGATTTGGATTCGAATCCTGTTTCGGAAGGTATTATTTATATGAGTTTTCCAGTTGAAGGTGAGTTAGCAGGTCTCATATGGGTGACATGATTTTTTAATCCTGAAACTCAAGTTTATTATGCAATAAAACAGACAAAACAGTCAGAAGAAAACGCTACATTGACAGACGTACCATACTAACCTCAGATCCTTGGTTAATTGGAGCACAAAAAATCTATTAGTCCCTGACGAGTCTTCGGACTCCATTAGGTGCCCATACAACAACAACAACAACAACAACAACAATAATAATAATAATAATAATTCAAAGCAACCCAACCTAACTGATTCGAACCCACGCCCCGTAATTTGCATGGTTGAGATGCTGCTATCCACTCACTCTATTATCTAGGATGAAGTCGAATAGTTGTGTACAGTTGCAGAACATTTATTCCCTGGGATTAAAAATAAATAAAGAAAGAAAGAATAAAAATTAGTTAGATTTAAACACGACGGCATTGGTTGTATGGCAAGAACATTTTCCTCTCTTTTATATGAATCCCACACATGAAAGATCCAAGACAGTGCATCTGTGTCACCAAAATAGACTTGAGAAGGGAACATAAAATAAATAAAAGAAATAAATCATCTAACCCCTTTTATTCCCTTATAGGGAGTAGGCGAGGCCTTTATACCCTATCTAGCTTTTGGAGACTGAGTGGGCAGTTCAATCTCCACCGGAGCCAATCAGAGATAGCTGGCCCATGTATATCACTAATTATAGCAGCTACAAATGAAGAGGCTGGCAAACAAGTGATGCCATGTCTTGGTACTTAACCCTAACAAGATATGTTACTGTCTGAAATAATGTGGGTAACACAGTTGATTTTCTTGAGTTTACGGGAGGAAAAACCTGCTTGCCCATCCAGAAAATGACTAACTCGGGAACCGGTCGAAAAAAGGCTTAGAAAAAGTTCTTCCAATCGGCGACTAGACTTGAACTTAAGTCTAAGTTCGAGCGACCAAGCGCAGAGGACGCAAGCGCCACTTCAACTGAACTAGACAGGCCTTCCGAGAAGGGACCATTTATGCTATTAATATTATAAACGCTATTAACAATAATTGGAGAAAAGAATCTATTAGTCGTTAGATTATATAGTACTAAAAAATTATTGTTGTTCTCTCCGTTTGTCACCTATTGTAGACATACGTTCCACTCGTTCTATCTTTCAACAGATTTCTATCAAAATGTAGAAATTTCTCTTTTACTATCCTAAAGGCCATCTAAGAGACTGAGGCTAATTGGACTTAAAACCAACTGTAGCAATCGAAAGATCGCATCCTTTGCAGACTCCTCTACTGGTCATATAATTCAATTGATTTTGATCAAATTTTGAATATAGATGTTTCTGCACTTACTGAAGTCCATGCCAAATTCGGGACATTTAGACGAACATGGAGTGAGTTTTATTAAGGGAAGTAGAAAAAAAAAGTGAAACGACATACACACTACTATAAGTCTCGATAGTCAACCGAATTCGACCAGATAAGTGGCTGGCGTTTTTAGCTACTTCATCTCTTGTCAGGTAAAGATGAGTCAGTTCATTTCCTATGAAAGCAGCAGGAATTTTTCCAACTGATAATTTCTGCTTTCAAAACACACAATCCGGTAAAAAGAACATCTGTAAATTAAAGATGCCAATAAATTATATTTTTGTTTTAATCCTTTATCCAAGTGTAGGCCAACTAAAAAAAGTATTAACAGATATAATATACTAGTCAGTTTGTTATTATTATTATAAAATAATAATAATAATTAAGCCTGTGTAGCTCAGTGGATGTGGCGTTTGCACACCACCGCGCTAGGCCGCACGAAGGAAGTCTTGGTTTCGAGTCTAGTCGACGACTACAGGAAATTTTTCTAAGCCATTTTTCGACCGGTTCCCGAGTTAGTCGATCTCTGGCACGGGCAAGCAGGTTTTTCCTCCCGGAAACTCGGGTTTTTCGTCCTGTAAATTCAAGAAAATCGACCGTAGAACCCACATTATTTCAGACAATAAATATATTGTGTTATGGTTAGAGACCACGAGATGGCGGCACATTTGAGCCGCCTCTCTTCACTGCGTACCGCTTAATTAGTGATAGCCTTGGGCCATCTGTCTCTGATTTGGTACCAGTGGAGATTGAACTGCCCACTCAGTCTCCAAAAAGTTAGATACGGCTAAATGGCCTCGCCTACTCCCGTATATACGGGAATAAAAAGGCGTTAGCTGATTTAGCTGAATAATAATAATAACAAACTGAATAATGAAACTGAATTTCCATGAGAAAAAACACCTCTACTTTCATATGGGTAATTCACCGTTAATTTAAAAAGCCCACATGAAGATCGTTGGCGTCATGACGAGAATAGTACTTTCGTCATTTCCAGTGGAAGGTTTTTTCTTTTTTTTTGAGTCACTTATTATTATTATTATTATACTTGATACCTCCAGGGAGTAGAAAGACTCAAGGGAGGGCATCTACTCTACAACTCTCTGTCTCCACAAACTACAATCAACCACAACTATACCAACGCTATCTACCGCCCATCACTACCACTAGTATTTTCACAGAAAATCACAAACTTCCAAGGGCGGGATTCGAACCCGCAGCCATTTGGTTGGAGAGCGGATACGCTAATCACTTGGCCAACCAGGCCGGCAAGGTTTTCCGGAAAATTATAGGACATTAATACCTTAAGTGGCCTAAACATTTTTTCTATTTTTATTCATTATATATATATACATACATTATATATACATTTTATTCATTATATATATTTGTATAAACACACACACTGAGCTACACAGGAGCCTGTGTAGCTCAGTAGATGTGGCGTTTGCACACTACAGCGCTTGGCCGCAGAAAGGAAGATTTGGTTTCGAGTCTAGTCTGCGACTAGAGGAAATTTTTCTAAGCCTTTTTTCGACCGGTTCCCGAGTTAGTCGATCTTTGGCATGGGCAAACGGGTTTTTCCTCCTGGAAATTCGGGTTTTTAGTCTCGTAAACTCAAGAAAATCAATCGTAGAACCCACATTATTTCAGACATTAAATATATTGTGTTAGGGTTAGCCACCACGAGATGGCGGCAGACTTGAGCCGTCTCTCTTTACTGTGTACCGCTTAATTAGTGATAGCCTTGGGAAATCGATCTCTGATTGGTACCAGTGGAGATTGAACTGTCCACTCAGTCTCCAAAAGTTAGATAGGGCTAAATGGCCTCGCCTACTCCCGTATACGGGAATAAAAAGGCGTTAGCTGATTTTATTATTTTATTTATAACACACACACACACACACACACACACACAGACACACACATATATATATACAGTTTATATATAATTTTATAAACTTGTTTATTTTAATCCTAATCCCAAGTAAGCAAACAATTAAGTTTGCGCATAAACGTACTTCAAGTCTAAAGGTGGTGCAACACCAGGGCAACTCATTGTAAAGGTGGGTAAAACTCTGATCACTATTCTTAGTATTTTCCATAATGTAAAGCACATCTCACTAAGAGATGTATACTGCAATACATTATGGGTGGGGTCACCACCCAGACCGGTTTCAACTTTTTTTGAGGTCTCCTCAGTGAGTAGCTAGAAACTAAATACCAAGGTTTTAGTAATACAGAGACTTATCAACTTTACCTATACAAGTTGCTACAAGGTGTTTTTATTTTAAATAAAAATCTCCAGAGATTTTTATTCAAAGTGACCCCGCCCATAATGTATTGCAGTATACATCTCTTAGTGAGATGTGCTTTACATTATGGAAAATACTAAGAATAGTGATCAGAGTTTTACCCACCTTTACAATGAGTTGCCCTGGTGTTGCACCACCACCTTTAGACTTGAACTACGTTCAGGTGCAAACTTAATTGTTTGCTTACTTGGGATTAGGAGTAAAATAAACAAGTTTATAAAATTACTCGGTAACCCTAATATACATTGCCCAAGGTAAAAAAAAAACTTATATATATGTAAAAAGGAACTCCCCTTTTCCCCTAAACCCTTCCCCTTCTTCTAAAAAACAGTTTTTATTTTCAGCCCCCCCCTTTTTCATCGTTTTTTCCCACCCTACAAAAGAAGCCCGCCCTTAAAAATAATATATGTATATATTATATAAAAAAAACAGGTTTTTTTCAAATTAATTCTTCCACATTGCCTAACCCCCCTCCCCACTCTCCTATCAACACTATAACAGCAAAAGTATGCACCCCGTAGAAAGAAGACAGGCAACAACAACCAAGTAAAGGTATGTGCGAATTTTCTTCTAATATGCTACATATATTTGTCTCTAAAATACATCTGTAACGCCCTAAGAATTTTTGAGTAAAAAGCCAATGATATTAAAAAAGGGGCACTCCTAAACGAAAGCAGGCAAAATAGCCATAATAATAATAATAGTTTTTAAGAGGAGTAACATGGGAATTTTCCCCAAAATTATACCTATATATATATATATATATATATATATATATATATATGTTGAAAGTTTTTTTACCTTGGGTGTATATATTACACCCAAGGTAAAATACGTTAAAGATACCAAGAAATTGTATATACAGTACTTGGTTTTAATCCTTTCCCAAGTAAGTAAAACAAAGTTTTGCACGTGAAATGTATATTCACGTTTGAGCTACTTGTATATAGAGGCTAATGACTTCATATCACTTGCCTTAGTATGTATCCCATAATTCAAAGCACATCCCCTTTCAGGCGTGTATAATGCAATGCATAATGGGAAGGGCCACTACCCAGACCGGTTTCAACCTTTATTGAGGTCTCTTCGGTGGGAGCCAGACCCGGGAGAGATATACTAAGGTTGAAGCAATGCAGAAGTCATATATACAGTATATCTCCTATACAAGTAAACAACAGCGGCTTGACCTTCTTAATAAAAACTGAATGAGAGAAAGATGTAGAAAGTTTTTTACCTTGGCTGTAATATATGTTAAAGATACCAAGAAAGTTTATATACTTGGTTTTAATTCTTTTCCCAAGTAAGCAAAACAAAGTTTTGCTTGAAATATATATTCATCTCTAAAGTTACCGCTGGACGTCTTTGCATATTACATTTGGCCAATTAAACGTGATAGAGGATTTATTTTTTAGAGATTAAATTATATTATAAATGATATATGTGCATCCTTAAATGCAGTCAGAAATTTACTAATAATCAACTTCAATATATTGATTTCAAATTAAAATCCAATAAAGTTTGTTTAATTATTAGTAGAAGTAGAAAAGCTATTTTGCTTTCATGAAATTTTATAAAAAAATACACTTATGTAAGATGCAAAAATACACTGATCACTTTGTTAGGAACACTTTCCCATTTAGGAATATAGACCATTCATGAAGAAGTTGAGGCACGTGGCTGCAGTTTGCTATATAAATGAGGCAGAGAGGCATCCAAAGGTTTTGTTTTGTGGGTTTGATGCATCCGAATATGTAAAATGCGTGACTTTGAGCGTAATATGATTAATGGTATCAGACGTGCTGGCGCCAGTATCTCAGAGATGTCTCTTCATTTGCTTTTCACGCACAATAGTGTTTTAAGGTGTGCAAGGAAAAGTGTAATAACCGGACCCTTCAAACCAACGGCAGTTCTGTGGATGGAAATAGCTCATCGATGCGCGAGGTCAGAGAAGAATGGCAAGGATTGTGAAACATGACAGGAAGGCCACAATTAGTAGAATCACAGCACAGGACATGGTGGTCCGAATATTATCTCGGAACCTGCAGTTCGTCGCACGCTGACACGACTGGGGTACAAGAGCAGACGTCCATCCCAGATTCCAATGTTGTCAGCTAAGAACAGGAAGATGCGGCTGCGGTGGGTATAAAATGATGCCTGGTGTGACGAGTCCAGTTTGAACTACATCATGCTAATAGCAGAAGCAGAATATGGCGGCAACAACTTTTATTGTTGTGAAATAATGCCAGTGTCGAATATGATGTTCACGAGGCTCAGAAGTATAGGATTTATTTGTTCAAAGTTTATTTATTCATGTGTTGTATCACCTGTCTGGTTGGCCGAGTGGGTAGCATATCCATTCTCCAGCCAAAAGGCTGCGGATTCGAATCTGGTATGGATGCCAGATTCGAATCCGCAGCCTTTTGGCTGGAGTATGGATGCTTGTGATTGTCTATGAAAATACTATTGGTGGTGGTGGACAGTAGATGGCGTTGGTGTAGATGATGCAGTTCGCTGTAGTTGGTGGATTGAGTTTCACGTAATAATAATAATAATAATAAAGTGTGTTAGAATGTCTGTGAGTCTTATTTCGTCTATTCCGGGAGTAGTCAGTCTTCTTTTTAGCTGTAAGAGCGCTTCCTACAGTTCCTGTTTTGTTACGGGCAAAAATACATGGCTTGCTGTTGACTTTGCATTGGTAAGTTTTTGTTGATCAATGGTAGATTATCTTTTTTTTAGTTGTGTGATATTGTTTGTGAAGGCGTGGTTGAATGAGTCTGCTAGTTCTTCTTGGTTCATATCCTGACCAAAACGTTTTGCGATAAAATCTTGGGGTGAATTTTTCTTTCTTAGAGTTAATAATTCGTTAAGTGTAGTTCATGTTTCCTTCATACTGCCATTATATTCTGTAAATTTTTGAAAGTAGTGGTGTCTTTTTAACCTACGAATTTTGTTGTTAGTTCATTTTATTTTACTATAATACTCTTTAGAATACGCTGTTCATCCATAAGTTTTCAATTTGTCGCCTCGTTTGTGTAGACTTTGTTGCTTTTTTTGTATAATTCCGTGAACATTGGTTCGAAGTTCTATTATAAAGTTTCAGGGTCATTTATTTTGAGTAGGCAATTCTCTTCTGTATTTTTTACTGCATATGGTTGTCGACAACGCGCTTTGCTATGATCGAGTTTTGTAGAGTTCTGCTGTGTTGGGGGAGAGGAGGAGGAGGAGGAGGAGATGGCGTATTGAAACGAAGCCGATTCGCAGTAGTGATCGGCAATTTTGGTGCTAATTACTGATGAGGTATATGTATTGATGGGAGCCCGTATGTTAATAGGTCAGTGGCATGATTGTTAGTGAAATGTTGAGTATTTCTTCTCTTGTTTAGTTAATGGTAGGGTTTATGTTGTACTGACTTAGTATATCAAGGTATGCGTTAGTGGTTGATGAAGCATGGTCAAGAGTATTTATGTTAATGGCTTCTATTAGAATGAGTTGATGTGCTGTACGTGTTCAATGCTGCTTAGCCATGCATCTAATACGTTCAGAAAGCTGAGTGGATTATTATCTGAAGGTCTGCATACTATGTTTATCGTGTATTTCAGGCCATGTTTGTCGTTGTGATTTCCAAAATTAATGTTTCCGCATGTTCGAAAAGAATTTGTTTTTCCGTCACGCTGTATTTAGTAATGTTGTATGCATAAGCTTCTGTGTCATTTATTGCAACTTCTGTCAGAATTAGTACGTCTATGATTTTCAAGGTGTTGTTGAGCAGTGTTATCGATGTATTCCGGTGTTTCTTTACGCTTCTTATGTTTGTGTGTAAGATGGTGAAGTCGGTATTGGTGGAAATGTTGTCTGTCCATTTCTTCAAAGACTCAAAGACCTTGAAATTTACATTTTCTGAGTGGATATGTTCGCCCACATTTACGATTTCTATGCTATATTTTTTAGAAATACTTTTCAAGTATTTCTTTATTTTTTGCTCTTAACGATGGAAGAGTTAATGCACTATATTGGATCTGACTACTTAGGTCAATGTTATGTGATGTGGTGGTCATGTGGTGGTCAACGTTATGTTCATTATGTTATCACGCTTTTTTTTTTAAATATATCCGTTTTCGTCTTTTCTTTTCTTTTTTTTTTTTCCATCTATCCCAACTTATTTATGTTGCATATTTTTCTGTACTTAGAAAAATCAGAATCCGTCCACTCAGCTTCAAAATGAAAGAAATGTAATAACAAAATACTTTTAAAATGAAATTTATGTTACATGCATTTCCCTTCCACTACAATGGATGTAGAGGATATGCATAAGAGTATTTCAGATTTCCGCTCACCACCGAGAAGCTCAGTAGGGTGATTTTCGGTTAATTTGTGCTGCGCTTTTCTCACCTCGCTATTGATGCTCATGAACAGCAAACACTTAGAATAAATATCTAAGAAGGAACGTGGATGACAGCAGAGGGCGTTGCTATGGTTTGTCTTAATTACCTTGCAGCAATTGCCTACGTGCTAGTAGGAGTGGCTAGACGATTAAAATAACTTCCGGCTCGCTCTGTAGGTGTTATAGTACTGTACATCGTTATTTTTGATAAAGACTGATCTCGTTACGGGCCGGAAGTTGGCACATCCCTGACTAAAGGAAAATAATATAAGCAAATGTATATATATATATATATATATATTCCATCGTGAAGAGGGTGTCAACTAAAAAATTCTTTAGAGATTTATGATGATAATGTTAAGAGTAATCGTAAAGCTGAGAGTCATGGGGTAATTTCTCCATACACAAAGGCTTTGAGAAACTTCTGCCTAATAAACACATGCAACAAAGTTATACTTATTTGTAAAGCTTTTTTTTTTTGGTGCATTTCACAATACGCATAAGCACTTATTAAATTCGTTTTATATGTCTCTTCGTCCGTGTAAGTATAATGACTCCGCTCTGACTGGGCAAATTTTGTTAAATTTTAATAAAGCTGTTAAAATAACTTTACGAAATTATACTGAAATTTGTTGCTTCATTTCAATTTTAGGTTCAATGGGGAAAATTTTAGCAAAACAATTCGAAGAGACTACTAATTTTTTATCTTAAAGATGACAGCCAAACGCAAGCCAAAATCGACTTTAAGTTCAGTTGTTGTGTTAATGAATAATGGCGCTACAAAGTAATGCTATTACGAAGTGCGTCATTTAATGATTATTTTGGATCAATTCTATGGCTGTTTTACTTCTGTTGAGATGAAAGATATGCATGACGGTTAAAAAGCTGGGTCAAATTATCAGCCATTAAAAGGGTGTTCATTCTTTACTTGTCTGTTTTGAAGTTTGTTATCCCTATTAATTAGTCAGATCTAAAATTGAGATCAGTCGATTATTATCATCACACGACACCTTCACTAAGTTCAAGGGCTCATTGTAGGAGACCACACCATAGAAATCACTGTGTTTATTAGTTAATTCTCTACCTGTACATTCCCAGCAACACTAACCACCATCAACACACAACGAGCTATCGCCCATTTTTTGTCAGTAAATTGTGAGTTTTCTAGCCCATATTTGTCTGTATGCCGGATGAGAAATCTGAGTTTCTGGAAAGGGGAGGGGAGGAGGAACTCTGCTGCACATATTGGCCACTGTATTAGAAACTTCACAGAAATTAGTGGTTTCCGTACAGACCTGCGACTGTCAATGCCGATCCTCTTCAATTCCCTGCGCATAGTTCAGTGAGATAACAGCATTCGTTAAATTCTTCGGTCAATTGCTGCACAGAGGAAGTTCTGTTTTTCACTGCAAGCCTTCTCAAGCGACGTTCCTGACAAACTGTCTATTGTCCATAGTTACTTCTCTTAGACAAGCAATGTGGGTTATTTTTCCACTGATTAAACACTCAGGATATCTCACCTTTTGAGAAATCCCTCAGCTGCTGGATTGTAGCTGAGGGATTCAAAATTGTAGTTCCCGTCAGACAGACGGGCACCCACAATGAGTCCTTTATCAAACTCCGAAAGATCCTTTCTTTTAACCATTGTGATCAACACCATTGACGATTGCTGATCCAGCAGAATTCTTACATAGTTGACTAGAACACGTGGTGGTGCACGTTGCCAAGTCTTTTGCAAATACACTGAGTAAGTGACGTTTGCGTATGTCTATATAGAGGTTTGTAATTCAGTGGCGGGTATGCGTACCTCCTTATGTAATCAGCTAACACACCTTCAATCGAAAAAAATCCATATCGAGATTTCTCTCGTCACGATGAGAACCGAACTCAGGTTTTCCAATCTTATCATATTCGTAGTGTTCATCTTTCTTCGATTAGTTCAAAAAAGGGTTCTATATGTAGATCGATATCGCGATCAAGAATGCAATTTGTTCACTAACTACAAACCACTAAATTATCATTATTAAGATTATTACTCATATTACATTATAAAAAGATCCGGATATTCCCATTCTTACTTCCCGTTTATTTAATTGCCATCTGTCGAACTGTTCACATATGCATCATTAAAACTGTATTCAGATTCAAGCATATATACAATTCACATGGCAGCGATGAATCAGACAGCACAATAATAACAATCTGCTGGAATATACAGGATGGGATCACTTATGGTTATTAAAGGATTGACGTTAGATGAAAATAACTTATTAGTTAGATTAGAGGAATTAATATATTAGATTAACGAGAGGAAGTTATCAGAAGAGAAACCCACAAAAAAAGTGGTTCCCAAAATCTGAATGGATTTCCTGGAAGTTTTATACCGTATTATATTTGTATGGCACAAGATTTAAAATTTTTAAACTTGTATGTAGTTCAGATTTTTCTGAAAGAAAACACACACACACACACACACACACACACACACACACACACACACACACACACACACACACACACACACACACACACACACACACACACACACACACACACACACACACACTAGAGTCGTAGGCATGTTAAGTTCACTTTTTTATGCTAAGTTCACTCAAAGGAGCAAATATGGTGCATTTTCAAGCCATCTAGATCTCCGACTAGGGTATCCGGAGAGTTCATCGAAAAGGCAATTCATTGAATGAACAATTCATCGAACGACAATTCGTCGTAAATGCAATTCATCGAAAAAACAGTTCACCGAAAATTTAAAATTTTTGAAAATGTTATGAGAAAATTGATCCATTTAGAACAAAACCTGAACCGTGAATAAGGAGATTACAATGCTACTTTCATAGGGAAAATTATAGAACAATATGGTTCTTGTAGTCTTTCTTGTCCGATAACTCTTTCATGTCTGTTCATGGGACTGATTTGCCTGTTTACGGAAGAAAAGCCCAGCGTATCTATATTATGCCTGCTAACTTACCTTTAGCAGAACAGGACTGATAAAAATTATGCGTAAATGGGATCCAACTACCCAGGTCTTTCTAACTAAACGGCTTCGTTTTTACCGACTAAACTATGCGGGCTTCATTATTATTATTGTTGCTAGTAGTAATATGCGACTTCAATATAGCAATTATTATGGGATGAATTTTACTCAGATTCGCTATTGGAAACTTTTACAAGAAAATGTCGAACCCCTCCAGTTTTCAGTTCAGCTATATTCGGGGCGACAAAGAAATAATGTGTCTAAATTATGTACTCTATTATAAAAACTCTCTGACTTAAATGACTTAGTAGAAGTTGTTGGTACAAGAAGCTGTCTGGATGGTTCAGTTTTTGTTCGAAATGGATTACTTTTACCATAACATTATCGAAAATTTAAAATTTTCCGTGTCGAAAAACATCGAATTGTTTTTCGATGAATTGCTTTTTCGACGAATTGTCTTTCGATGAATTGTTCATTCGATGAATTGCCTTTTCGATGAATTGTCTTTTAATGAATTCGCTTTTCGATGAATTTTCCTGTAACCCCGACCAGCACGGTAGCCCAGTCAGTATGTCATGTGACCTTTCGGTGGGAATCACCCTGTCTTTAGTTCCAATCTACGATTGGAACTAAAGACAGGGTGGTCCCTCCCCCCTCTACGAGAGGAGCATTTAAGGACTGTTCAAAAGAAGGTGAGTTAGCCAATATACTGACATAGCAATCAACAGGCATAGAAACTAAAAGGGAGTTAATGGGGAAAAAATTCACAATGTCGACGTGTATTGTACCATACCCCTGATTGACGATGAACGGAGACAAGGCTGGATTTACACATAAGCTAGACAAGTTACAGCTTGAAACCTAATATTTCAACGGGCCGCCACTTGTATACATTACCTAAAATTTACTCTAGAGGGCCTTTTAAAAGTTATAGCTCACAGACCACAACAACCTTAAATCCAGCTCTCGCCAATTATATACTGGAAATACCGGTGGCTAAAGAACTCAGAGGAGCAAGAGATAATCAACAACAAAAGTTGTTAACAAATTTATAAATTTCAATAGCGCTTTCTCTCTCACTCTTATCTCAGTGGTCTTCAAACTTCCAACACTTATGGAATCGAACCCTGGACTTTCTATATGGACTTTTTCAGTTGAAGGTGAGTTAGCCGATCTCATACAGAGGCAGAAGGTTTTTTCTCCTGGAAACTCAGGTGTTTCATCCCGCATACAGACAAATCAGCCCTTCAGAACACACGCAATTTACAGACAAAAAATACTTGTTGTGGTATGGTGGTGGTGGGCGGTAGATGGCGCTGATGTAGTTGATTGGTAGTAGAGGTTCAGTAGTGGTGGAGACGGAGAGTTGTATAGTAGGTGTCCTCCCGCGATGAGTCTTCGGACTCCTTGGAGGTGTCATGAATAATAATAATAATAATAATAATAATAATAATAATAATAATAATAATAATAATAATAATAATAATAATAATAACAATAATAATAATAATAATAATAATATTTCTATGGAACTCCATTAATACAGGACGGCCTACTTTTAGTGAGTATTTTTTTTAGGTTTAACATGAATTAAAATTTTTAGAATTATAATATATGTATGTATGCATGTATGTAGGATTATAATACTTTAATTTAAAAATATGCTAACAATATGGACCATTAGAATTATAATAAACTCAAAAGGGATAAATTCAGAGGCCGTTAAACCGCGGTTAAATTTTAAGGATTAGAAAGTCAACACGACACTGCACGGCTCGAGAGTATATATTTCTGTGAAGAGCGTGGTTTGTAAAGCTATGAATCTTACTGCGATAAGGTTTTTTTTTAATTAAGATTTTTTTAAAACTGTTTGTTAATAATTATTTATAAATTGATTGTGAAAATGTTTTGAAAAATATAATAAAAAATAACAATTTTATTAAACAGATTTTTTGGGGAATCCCAGAAACTGTTTCGCGGAATTCGGTTTGAATATCAGTATAAGATTTGTAACTTACAAAATCATTCTTAACACACAGAAAAGTGCCCATTCATTATAAAAAGCTAGCCTAATATCGTTGCTACTTTCTAATGCATACTTTCTAATACAAAATAAAATATATAAAAAAATATATATATACAGTATATATATATAAACGCAGTTATTTAATGAATTTTGCATTTTTCACTACGTCTATTGTTAAGATATTTGCTATATTAAACTTGATAACTACATATTCTTATAATTTTGAATTACTTTTATGTTTGACACGTTCCGCCACGCTGAACTTCACGAATTATTGCATTTAGTGTTACAATAAAACTTTTCCTTTGTTTGGTATGCAGTATGGTGTCTGTTGGGGAAGAATGGTTTTACTATTTGGGTCATTTTTTATTCCAGTTGTCTCTAATTACACTAAATACTCCAATTACTTTGTTTTCACTTAATACAGTATAAAATGACTGTTGACTGTGTCGGTGCAACACTAACATTTTGTTTTGCTTGTATCTGTGCAATGTGGTGTCTTATATTAATTGTGCAGCATTGTAATAATTGCCAATTACAACTCTCCGTTGGTGTTATTGTGAAATCCGTTGCAGGTATGGATATATTTTAAATAAAACTGTTATACAAACATAAAGTTTGTCATTTATTGACAAACTTTATGTCATGTATAACGCGTCGCTAAAAAATACCAGATAGCTGAAGTATGCGCAAACTCGCTGAATATTGAACTATTAAAAATTTAAAGAATCAAATAAACATTTAATCACATGATGGATACCATAAACACTTTCAAGACAACATTTTAAAGAATCAGAAAATGATTTAAATTTATATTAGACTTAGGTATAATCTTTCATGCTCTTCAAGAATTATCAGACCTAAGTTTGGACATGTAGGAACGCGATATTGATCTCTACAGTGCGAATGCAGTAATAGAGTTTGTATAGTTAGCTTTTTTTTCTCTTCTTCTTCTTCTTTATGAAAGACAAGCAGTTCTAGGACGATATTACAAAGATGTCGCCGAATCTGCCGAAAATCAACTGTTTCAAGGAGTTTCACTTCACAGGACAGATTATATAAATTACTCTCCAATTGATCCAAAAACTTTATGCAAAACTTTGAACCAACCAATATAAAGCAGGCTGCTGGATAGTAAAAAAACAATGGCGTAGAAACGCTTCGGCACTGGAGTAGTTGCCATTGGGCGCTGGTGTCAGAAGGGCGCAGTGCAGAATATTTTACCAATTATCGAAATTTTCACGCCATAAGAGGCGCTGACTTACGAAATTGCCAAGGGCAATAAATCTAGCTATGCTACTGAGTAAAAAGCTGATTTAGCAACGTCGAATCGAGTACTTCATAAGAAGCCGTGGTCTATAGACTCTAAAGTGACATTTGGTGAGAGTGAATTAGAGAATGTCAATTAGATTTCAGTTAAACATCAGCAGACAGTTCGTGGATTTCGGAAATATCTAACTGAAGAGATAGTTTCAGAAACATTGAAGCATTTAATGAACGTTCTGAGTATGATACCAATTTCAACAAGTGATTGTTTTGTTATCAACGAACCCGAGCTTCTTTGATAACGAAACAATGCCTCCATTATTATTTGTTAAAATTGTAGGGTCACCACAGAAATGCTTCGCTCCAGCAAAATATGTCTATTCCTGGCTGCTTAGAAAACCTCATTCAGCAATGGTTACAAATAGTAAGGAAGAAAGTCAGCACATTGTGCCTGTTGATGAGAACTTAACAAAAAATTGGAATTTTTTATTTAAAAAAATATCATATGCATTTAACTTATTTTTTATACTTGTATACAATAAATGTCCGCGTGGTTAGCCTCGTGGCTATGCACTTCGCAACCATATGCCAGGTTAGCCCGTCTTGGGCGTGGGCAACAGGGTTGTCCCCCACCCCACCCCAGTTTATGTAGGGTTTTTCATCCCTCAAGCAGGCAAACCGGCCCCCGTGAACACAGAGGCTACAGTCATAGGATAGAGTACAGCAAGGAAGGCAACAGGAAACCACCTTGTTCGTAATCTTCCCTAGATGGTTGCGTATATAGCTGCCCCTAAACAGCAGAAAGACTATAACCACATGTAATGCAATAAAATGTATGCATAATGAACTGTGTTAGTCCTTAATTTATTGTTCTTATTCCAAAAACATTATCACACTATGAAGTAACATTGTCTTTTAATTTTCAAGTTTTACCGCTAACAAGAATGATTAATGACACCAGTAGTATGGGTGCCACTTCTGACCAGATCAAGATCAAGATAAGATAAGGAAGCGTGACGTGATTGGTTGCTGAGATGCTGACGTCATTGTATGTGTGACGTCATGAGTTTGGAATGTTTGGAATTTCCCTGGGGGCATATGTGCCAGTGATGTCAGTTCTTGTGTTTTGGTTCACGTATGGAATTATGGGTGATGGTAGAGATAAGGATTTGTATCGCGATTGGGGGGGGGGGGCACTTCTGATCAGATCAAGATAAGATAAGGAATTGTGTCCTGGGTGTGTGTTGTTATCAGATGTAGATAAGTGATGTTATTGTTTTCAATGGAAAAGGAAGATATATTATAAGGATTCGTGGAGCGATTGGTGGGACACTTTAAACCAAGTGGTAGGGTGAATGTGGGAAGCGACGTGGATAAGGATTCGTGGCGTGATTGGTGGGATACTTTAAATCAAACAGGGGTAGGGTGAATGGGGGAAGCAACGTCCGTGTCGTGGATGTGTGTTGCTATGAGTTGTAGATAAGTAAATGGTTTGCGTACAGCATTGTGGGCGATGGATAGTGATAAGATAGAGTTTGGAATTTCGCTCGGGGACCCACAAATCTGTCAGGGACGTCACGTGGTGTCTTTGGTTCATGTATGCCATTGTGGGTGATGTTTATAGATAATGAATCGTGACGTTATGTGTTTGGAAATTTCTGAGGAACATATGTCTCTGTGACATAACGTGATGTTTTGGTTTGCCTATGGAATTGTAGGCGATGTTTTTGAGATGAGATATCTTGGAATTTTCCCAGGGTGTGTCACCCTGGGAAAATTCCAATAGATGAGTATGGGTATTCTTAGTTTAGAGGCAAGATGACAGCAGTTTTCAGGCATTTCTGAATAATTTAATGATATCCTCTCAAACACAATTTTTTCTCATATTCATAACTCATCCGAATATTTTGATTTGTCTACATTTAAGATTTAAATTTCATTACTTTTCTAATTAGCAATATCTTTTTTACAAAAGGTATGGCTAATGGTGTTTTTAGTTTACAGTCAAGAGACAAAACAAACAGCATTTAAAAAAAATAATTAAAATAAACGAAAAGACTTAAATGGTTTCTAACAACTTTTGTATGTAGTCTAGAAATTCTAATGATTATTTAAATTTCTTACAGTCTTTCCAGAATGACTCTTTTTAATACGAATAGATTGGATGTGGCGTTTGCACATCACCTTGGCCGCATGAATGAAGACTTGGTTTTGGGTCTAGTCGGCGACTAGAGGAAATTTTTCTAAGCCTTTTTTCGACTAGTTCATGAATTAGTCGAGCTCTGGCACAGGCAAGTTGGTTTTTTCTCTTGGAAACTCAAGTTTTTTGCCCCGTAAACTCAAGAAAATCGACCGTAGAACCAACATTATTTCAGATATTAAATACAAGTATTAGGGTTAGGGACCACGAGATGGCGGCACTTGTAGAGCCGTCTCTCTTCACTGCATGCTGTTTAATTAGTAGTAACCTTCGGCCAGCTATCTCTGATTGGGTACCAGTGAAGATTGAACTGCCCACTCAGTCTCCAAAAAGTTAGATAGGGCTAAAAACGGCCTCAACCACTCCCTATATATACGGGAATAAAAAGGCGTTAGCTGATTTTTTTAAGAATATATCCACAGCACAACACACACACGAGCTTGAAAGAACGAAATTTCTGTAAATAACCTGAAAAGTTATTTGACTTTTGTTCCCTTAGATTTTCTGTCCATTTGGTAGTCTGTTGATTCCTTCACATTGCAGTCATACTATGTTTTTATTCCCACGGTGGTGAGTGTAAGCTCAAACTGTCTTTCCCTGACCAATATCTGCCAGCAATCGTTAATTTTGCATCTCTCAATGTGGATTTATTTATATGGTTCTTTTTTTTCAAATGATTGGTTGTTTTTTCTATTTTACTTTTAAAATTCAGTTAACTACATATTATAACCAGAATAACTGAGTAAAATAAATAAATAAAATATGTGTGTGAATTTCTTTTCCCCAACTGTAGATATTTCATGTGTTATCATAACTTGACTCATTTCCTGTCACAATTTTGTTGTCCATACGTGTGACATCCTCTGATTAGGTTTGGAATTCTCTGTTAGCATTTTCTTATTGCCACCACAAATAAATAAATAGTTATTTCTTATTATTTCAAATGAATATTAGCTCTGTAATATAGTTTGTTAATTTCTATTACACTACAACACACAAACTTTTTTTTTAAAACCATAGAATTAATACGTATAATTCTAATCAATAAATAAATTGTGTGAATTTCTTCACTGTAGATTTTTCAAATGTGTTATCTTAATCTGTGTCATTGCCATTCGCTATGTTGGTTGGTTGGTTGTATTTCCTCTATTTTGCTTTTAAATTCAGTTCCTTACATATTCTAACAGAATAACTGAGCAAAATTAATAAATAAATAAATTGTATGTGAATTAACAGCACACATCTTTGTTCATTAAGTTACAAATGCATATTTTATATTGCTCAAATATTAAATCACCAAATGCTAACAGTCACACTTTAATTCCAAAGCTCTGAACTTACTTACTTAGGTAACTGACATTTATTTATTTTTCTTTCTTTAGCATTAGTAAGTTAAGTAACGAAAATGAGACAAGCTAGGTTTTTTGGAATTCCTAACTAAAAAAAAATTAAGACTTTAAACTTGACACGTGTCTAAAAACAGGGTTATCATATTTCTTGAAAACAATATGCAACAATATAAACCATCAAAAAAAAAGAAAGAAAGAAACGGAGAAAGAAAGAAAAATTGTAAAGGAAAATAAAATATTTCCCTTCAAATGAATATTTATGATCACAGCAAGCTTTTCAAAGTTTTGAAATTCCTACCCATATTGTTTTCATCATTTGGTATCATTTAAATGAAGAATGGGTCTGGCTATTAAGTATGTTAATGTTTTTTGATTTTTTCTTCCAATGACGAGTAGTATTTGATATATGCATGTTGATTCACTTGTTATCTGCATGCTACGATACCTTTTTATTTTCTACAACAAACTTTTTAAGAGTTTAGTAACTTGATGGATTAAAATATCTAATGTCTGTCTCTGTAAATACCCCAATTCTAACAGTCGTATTATTTGGTATGTATGACTGTTTTTTCTAGTCTGGTGAAGGTATCTACAGATGTAGTAACAAAATTGTCACTTTTCAGTTCATTTGTACTTTATTCACAAAACTACAATTCTGTTATTTGCTTTGGTCTCTGTTTTTAATTCCCCCAACACTAGATGGTATGGGTGGTAATGTTGTGAAATAAGTTTTGCCTTGCACTCAAGTCACTTGATTTTATCTGTACACTACAATACCTTTTTTCTACAGCAATCTTTTTAAGAGTTTTAGTAAAATGTTGGGTTAAAATATCTAATGTCTCTCTGTAAAATAACCAAATTCTAACAGTCGTGCTTTAAGTGCGACTGTTTTTTCTAGTCTGTTGGCGGTATCTATAGATATAATAACAAAATTGTCACTTTTCAGATGAAATATTCTCCACTAAAATTCTGGCTCTTAATTTAATACCCGATTCCTTTTGCTTCCAAGAGTTGACACAATTTCTTGAAATATTTGAGGGCTTGCAGGAACAAATAAGACTTTTAATTCACTAAGTGTATTTTCCAAAAAAAAGTCTCTGGTTAGTTTGTGGCATGATATTTCACAAGAAAAAAAAGGTCTTACTTAAATTTGTATAACACATCAATGACACCCAATTTGTTCGTTTTAATTTACACATTTTATTTGAGTGAAATGTGATTTACAATTGTATTTACTGAATCTAACATACAGAAAATAAATAAAGTGATAAATACAATCTTAATTTTTGGTCCTTAATATGCTTATTGTTAATTTTGCACTGTTGTTCAAAGGTTCTCCCCATGGTTGCAGAATTGCCATCATGTGGTTTTTGACAATGTGACTCTCATCTGAAAGTTTCTTCATTTGTGATTGTTGGGAATTTGTTATGGCAGTAAAATTAAGGGTCACATTTTTATTATTTTTTTTGAAACCAACACATTAGGATTTGGATTTTTGAGCATTATTAAAAGCACAGAAACGTTTGCCATGTTTAACATTTAAAAGTACACCTTATGTTTTCACATTTTGGGAATCAAATTTCATTTAAATCAAGAACAGGTCTCCCTATTAACCTTGTTAATGTTTTTGATTTTTCTCTTCCTTTGGCGAGTAATATTTGATATTTGCATGTTGATTCTATCATCCAATTTCTTAGTTTGTCCAGAGATAGTGAACCAATTCCCACTTCAGCTGATGGTTATATTTTATTAACCAAGAATTCTGTTTTTTAACTCTTTCAGGTAATTCATTCCAACTACAAGGTGATTTTGTCAATTCATATCTTACAAGAATTCCATCAGAAAAATAAATTTCTTTAGGAAATAAATTTGAAGTATTATTCCAAACAAACTGAACATCAATTATACCAATGATAACTGAAAATTCGTATTTTTCACCCACTGTAGATTTTTAATATTCGTTTTCCTTCATTCTTCTTCTTAAATTACTTCATTTGGCACCACAAATAAATAGTTATTTATTATTATTATTTCACTGATTATTAGCTCTGATCTTATATTTTATGTTAACTTTCTGTCACAAAATTCTAAACATTTAGAACTTTTCACAAAGAAACTTTCAAAGAATTTTATTTTAATTTGATATTTAAATCCATAACTTTATACCTTAATGCAATTCTGTTTAATTATTGTAAAAAATCACTACTGTGAAATTAATGCAAGGAATGTGGGGGAAAGTGAGGAAACTGATATCCTGTATTTAATTATTTTAGAAAATTGTCTAATGCTATCTATTTGAAATTGCTTGAGTTATCTGTAAACATTCTGTTCATATACTTGCAAATCAGACCTGTTAGAATTTGATGGTTTTACAGAGAGACAGCAGATAATTTAACCCAAAAATGTGACTTAAACTCTTAAAAAAAGTTTGGTATAATCAAACGTTTTTCACAAAATACAATTTTTCACAAAATGATATTTTGTGAAAAAGATTTGTACTCTCCTGATAACACAAATACAAATTAACCATTCCTCACACTAAGTAAGATAAAAATACATCAACAGTATATTGAGCAGCATGCAAACACATGTTGTTGAGTCATCTGCATGAAAGGTTCATTTTTGAAGCAACGGTCAGGATAGGGTAGGGTAAAGGGTAAATAGTACTATAAGGAAAAAGAAACGAGTCGAGTGACTTTGGACTTAAGGCAATCATTCATTCACTGCAGCTGCTGTATTGTCTTGTAGTGTTTTGTGTCCGGTAAAGTAAAAATAATGGGTTAGCCACAAAATTCTTTGAAAGTTTCTTTCTGAAAAGTTTTAATTGTTTAGAATTTTGTAACAGAAAGTTAACATAAAATATAAGTTCAGAGATAATAATCAGTGAAATAATAATAAAAATAATAAATGACTATTTATTTGTAGTGCCAAATGAAGTCATTTAAGAAGAAGAAGAAGAATGAAAGAAAACAAATATGAAAAATCTACAATCGGTGAAAAATACGAATTTTTGGTTATCATTGGTATAATTGATGTTCAATTTCTTTTAAATAAGACTTCAAAATTATTTCCTAAAGAAATTTTATTTCTGATGGAATTATTGTAAGATATGCATTGACAAAATCACCTTGTAGTTGGAATGAATTACCTGAAAGAGTTAAAAAATAGAATTCTAGGTTAATAAAATATAACCATCAGCTGAAGTGGGAAATTGGTTCACTATCTCTGGACAAACTAAGAAATTGGATAATAGAATCAACATGATGTCACTGAGACATATGCCCCCAGGAAAATTCCAAACTCATGACGTCACACACACACACACACACATCTCAACAACCAATCATGTCACGATTCCTTATCTTATCTTGATCTTGATCTGGTCAAAAGTGGCACCCATACTACTGACACCTATTTTTTTTTTACAAAAACACTTATTATTATTATTATTAACTTATTATCTGAGGGTGATACTGGTTATATATAGATATATTAGAGGGCGCTTTAGCAGCAAGCAGTCGCAAGCACGATATTTCGATGTTCCCATATTTTAAGTTGCAAAGTAGATCTTTTCTTGTGAATTAAAATTTAAAGTACATCAGTGAACTCCGTTCTTCAAGACGAACATATAGATGTAAAAACTGTAAGTATCTGTTAAGTAATAAGTAAAATATAAGTGTTCGAAGTATACGTTGGTCAGCTACGCGAGAAGAGAACAAAGGAAGACGCCATATTAGAAAATACAGCAAGATCGTCAAACAAGAAATATGAAGTGCTACAAATGTCAAGAAGACCTAACAGGGGAAGAAAACCACGTAACATGTAGGAACTGCCAAAGAAACATGCATTTTTTATGTTCAGGATTGTCCGAGACTACTTGGCAGCGAAAATCAAACAAGAATCGTGATGAGTGGAAGTGTCCCCATTGCAGAGACAACAAAGGAACATCGCCTTCGACCGCAGGTGGAAAACAGCCAATGCAGAAAACAACCGCAGGCAGTAAACAGCTATCAACAACAGAGGGAATTAAAAACAAAGAAAACAACAACGGAAACCCAGGTGAGCCATCTTTAAATGCATTACTTGAAAATAGATTACAAAACCTAAAAGACTGTTTAATTGATTTTGTTGGAGAACTATTTAAAAAACATACTGCACAAATTACAGAAAAATTCAACCAATATGAGGAATTTATTAAATTTAATAATAACTCGATAGAAGGTATGTTACAGACCGTTAGAGAAATTAAAAACTGTGTCAAAGAGCTAACTAAAAGACAGCATAATTTAATTAAAGCGACAACGGACCTATGGCAAGAACTAAACTCTCTAAAGCAACAGTACGAGCTCTCAAACCAACAGCAGCACAAAAATGACCTCCTCATAAATGGTCTCCCAGAAATAGCTACAGAACATCTAAGAGACACTGTAATACAACTAAGCCAAAAAATCGGCTCTCCCATTGAATCAAGAGACATCCAGTCAGTGCATCGGTTACCACAAAAAAGGAAAAGAGAAAATAATACCTGTCCTTCTCCCGTCGTAGTGCGACTCACCAACAGCCTAACAAAAACTACACTTATAAAAGCTAGCAGGATTAAAAATCCAGTAGTAAAGGATCTGAAATGAGACCATGACAACACCCCAATATACTTGTCTGAATACCTTACTCCACACTATCAGAAAATATTCTACCAAGCAAGGAAAGTAAAAACAGAAAACAATTACCAGTTTATATGGATAAGAGACAGCAAAATATTCCTTAGAAAGACACAAGATGCAAAACCAATCGAAATAAAATCCGTAGATGACCTCAACAGGCTGTCACATTGAAAGGAATATTGACAACTCGTAAAGAAGGACCAGCACCCCAACCAACATGAATGCACACCATCAAGCAGACGTAATCACCCCGTAAAATGATAATTGCTACATTCTGAAATCAATATCAGAATGGAAACAACTGACAATCCCCAAAAAAGGACTATCTATTCTCCACATCAACATCAGAAGCATTCAAAAATACTGGCTGACCCTGCAAGCTTATCAGAAGGAAGATATAGAGGAAATAGACATTTTAATACTGACTGAAGTATCTACGACAAACGAAGAGGCATCCTCCTACCAAATGCCACACTTCCAACAACACAAACACTGCAGACAAACAAAACGAGGCGGTGGTATAATAATATTTACCAAACATAAACTAAAAGTAACAGAAATAAACTATAAATTAGAATACGCAGAAACATATGCATCGAAATTAAAAACATCAAACAAGAAAACTCCCTGATATTAAACGCAATATACAGACCACCCAACTTAAGCACCACAAAATTCCTAGAAGAACTAAACAGATGGCTTTCAGCCACGAAAGTAGGCACCTCAAAATACTTGATAATAATAGGAGACATTAATATAAACATTAGGAACATAAATAACAACACAGAACAATACCTAGACCTATTATCGGCATATAACATAACCCCATCCATACAGTCGTATACACGAGAAGAGATAGTCGGAAACACAACAACCACAACCTGCATTGATCATATAAATATAAGGGCCCCTCCAAACAGCCACACAGCAGCCGTCATAACATGCAAACTAGCAGACCATTATTTCACAGCATTGCAGTTACACACTGAACCAGAACCCATAAAAATCACTGAGACTACAAAACAGTATCATAGCATTGTAAACGAAGCAATAGTGAACGATGAAATCAGAAAAACAGACTGGATGCAGATAGCATCTTTAGACTCTGCTGAAGCTGTATATAATAATCTTAAACTTGCATTTAACAAAATATACAACAAAGCATTAACAAAAATAAAAATACGCCACCAAACGAAACAAAATCCATGGATAACAGACAACATACTAACAGAAATACAAAGAAAAGATGCCCTATGGAAATAACTTAAGAAGTTGCCGAACAATATCGCTTTAAAAGCTGAATACAAAAGAAAACGGAATCTCCTAACAACCCAGATTCGAACGGCAAAAAGAAACTATTACAGCAACAAATTAACAACAGCACAGAATGACATAAAGGAAACCTGGCACCTGATTAATGAAATGCTGGACAATATACACAGAGCCACCGCCACAGAAACAATAAAACACAGCTTTGCCTGCGACCCCAAATCCCTCAAACAGTTGGCAAACAACTTTAATCAGCACTTCGTGAACTCTGTCCAAAAGCTACAAGAAACAACCTTTCCTCACACAAACGAACATTCTCCACGAACTAGGTCCACGAGCAACCTAGTCGATGTGGTTCCCCACAGTAACAAAAGAAGAACAATCACTGGCAATTCAACAAATTAATCCTAACAAAGGACCGGGGATAGACGGTATCAGACCAAAAGACATCAAGAAACACTCAACCGACCTACTTCCAGTTATACAAAAACTGTTAAATAAAATCTTCGAAACGGGACACATACCTGAAACACTGAAGACTGCATTAATCACACCCATACACAAACAGGGGAAAAGAAACATAATAAGTAATTACAGACCTATCGCCACGCTGCCTGTAATCAACCAAATCATGGAGCGCATTGTACGTCAGAAACTCTCCACATACGTTGAAAAATTTCAAATCATACCCAAAACACAATATGGCTTTCAAAAAAATAAAGGAACAGTAACACTCCTGGAAGATTTCACAGATCTAATTAACGCTGCACTGGATAAAAACAGAATAACATTAGTGGTATTCATTGACCTAACAAAAGCATTTGACACACTAACACATAAAACCTTGTTAACGAAACTTACCCATATCGGAATTGGAGGTTGTCTACTCCAGTGGTTTAAAGCATACACGAAAAACAGAAAGCACATTACACGTATAGGATCAGCACACAGCAAAGTGGTACATGTAACCTGTGGAGTACCGCAAGGAGCTGTCCTATCTCCCATTCTATTTAACATATACACACACGGCATAAGCCAACTCCCCCTTAAAAGTAAAATCTTCCAGTATGCAGACGACACTGCCATAGTATCCATTCACAACAATGCAAATATCGCTTACAAAAATATGCAACACGACATCAATCAAATCACTAACTGGTTAACCGAAAATGGCATATATATAAACTCTGGAAAAACAAAGCTAATGATATTCAAAAACCCCCAAACCCTGCCCATAGAAACTAAATATCTCACTATCAAACATTCATCCTCCTATACACAAAGTGCAGAACCTAAAATCACAACCATCACACAGGTGAAAACAACATGCTACCTTGGACTTCACTTCGATGCTGATCAAAGTTGGAATAGCCATACAAACTACCTACATACCAAGCTTAGGATAATAGCAAGCAAACTATACAGATTAAAAGACATTGCCCCAACCCACATAAAAATACTAATCTATAAAGCATTATGTGAAAACATTTTAAGATATGCAATCACATCATACGCATTCTGCGCAGACTACAGACCTAACAGGCTACAATGGTTGCAAGATAAAATGATAAAACTGATATTCTGGGAACAACCCACTCTTATGCAGGAAGCACGGACAAAACACAAAATATTTAAGGTGAAACACTTATGCCACTACACAGTCATGTTAAAACACTACTACAGCCCAACATATAGAGTAACCAGAACAACATATCAAATAACAAGACCACAGTCAACAAACTACATAACATATAAGTACAACAATCACAACGGCAAAGCCACCCGAAACTTCTACGTACCTGACATGATAAACAAACTGCCGTTTGACAACAGAAACCTAGGAACATACAGAGAGCTGAAACAGGCACTATATAAATATTATAGCGAGAATGAAAATTAGAGCAATTCCTGTTTCTCTCTCCCCCACCACACACACACACACAAACCTATGACAAACCCCCCCTCTCAAAACCTATCACTACAAGAACACAAAGTAACAAACACACCATGTCTAAATCCAACCCTATTTGCACAAAAAAAAAGAAAAAAAAAGTTAAACTGTAATAGCAGTCGAAGTCTTTCAAGCACGTACCAACAAACAGTAAAATCAACACCTGGTTTGTGACCAGTATAGGACCACCACCCTCTGTCATCTATTATCATCCTCAGATAAGCTCTGCTAAGCTTCGAGGAAGAAAATTACTAACTTGCAAGTATCTGTTATACACACTTGTAATGCGTTATAAATATTATATATATATAATTACTACAGCAACTATATATGCAATTCATCTGAGACATAAAAAAAAAAAAAAAAATCTGTGTAATCCTTATTGTAAATACTGTAAATATTATTATTGTATGTAACTTATACTGAGACATAATAAAATGTTTAAAAAAAAAAAAATTATTAGACTATACAGTCATGTTAAAACATTATTACAGCCCAACCTATAGAGTAACCAGAACAACATATCACATAACAAGACCGCAGTCAACAAACTACATAACATATAAGTACAACAATCACCACGGCAAAGCCACCCGAAACTTCTACGTACCTGACATGATTAACAAACTGCCGTTCGACGACAGAAACCTAGGAACATACAGAGCTGAAACAGGCACTATATAAATATTATAGCAAGAATGAAAATTAGAGCAATTCCTGTTTCACTCTCTCTCTCCTCCCCCCCCACACACATGCACAAACCTATGACAAACCTCCTTCTCAAAAAACCATCACTACAAGAACACAAAAAAACAAACACACCATGTCTAAATCCAACCCTACTTGCAAAAAAAAAAAAATAAAAAAAAAAAAAAAATATTATTATTATTATTATTATTATTAGCAGATACCTCCAGGGAGGCAGGACACACATGCAGTAGCTATCATATCTTTTCTGGAATTCATTAACATTACCTGCACTCACCATCTCCAAAGTCAAGTCATTCCAATAATGTACTACTCTATGAGAGAAAAAACTAGCTTTCAATAATTTCTGACTATATTCATTCTCAACTTTCATGGATGCCCTTTCATCCTCTCTCCATAAAATGAAACATTCTATCTATGGTATTTTGCATGATCCTTTCAGAAGTTTATGAATCTCTATCATATCACTCTTCTTTCTCCTGTTTGCTAAAATTCTCAACTCTCATCATTATAACATTCCACAACCAGATATTACCACTCTCCTTTGCTCTCTTCACAGTATCTCCATCACCTCAGAAACCAGAGACTAGATCTGCATACATGAGTCCAGGTGAGGTCTTTATTCTAATTTTAATAATTTTTCGTGTTCGTTAAAGTAAAGCGCTAGCCTTAATTGTTGTATACCCAAAACGTATTCTATACGAATATGTAAATATTCTTTTCTAGTATGTTTACATATCCTTTTATTTACATGTGTGCGTGTATGAAGGAACACTAAAAATCTTAATTGCGTGTTAACACTCACAACGAATTCTAATGATAATGTAAATCATATAGGAAACAAGTTATGACCTATTTCAATCTAATCTTAAAAAACGAGTATGAAAAAAAAAAGTGAATTTCTACGTCACCTTGGAAATACAAAGTTTCTTGTCTTGTTAATTAATACACTGAATCAGGAAGATCTGTTATACAGATAAGCGAAAGTTTATATCTGTGTTCATAGAGCTTTACTAATTGGACACTTGAACATATCTTTATTGTATAAAATACAGGATAATTAGTAACTAAAAAGCATAACTGATTGGTTTATTATTATTTAAATAACGAGGCTGATAAGGATATATAAATATGTATAGTTGCTTGTGTAAGACCAATGTATCGCAGTCTAACTTATTGCAAAATATTATTACCTATCTTTTTTAATTTTTATTTCGCAACCATTTTATCGCTTATGGTTAGAATGCACTTCGCTGAACAAGATCAGGGTTCCAAATGGCGGATCACCGAAGGGTTTGGATGAATCGGGGGGGGGAGTGATTTTAGCCTGTACACTAGCCAATTTGTACACAGAATAATTACTGCAGTTTCATATTTTTACAAGTTTCTTTATTTTGATATTTAAAAAGTTTACCCACAAATTCTGCCGATTCAATATATCAAGGAAATCTCAATTCTATGTGATGATCGTGAGCAGTTCCTGGAAATAACATCCACAATAATCCAGTAACGCCATAGGGAACATACGAGGCCGTATTAGTCCAATGTAACTTTTGGAGAAAGAGGGGACAATTAACCTCCATCGTTAGCCAGTAATAATAATAATAATATTTTAAACATTTCTATTACACATAATAAGGTTTATTAGTATCGTTTTATATATACAGAGTATTTAAAAATATACAATTAAAATGTTATTATTACATTCACTCCAATAATTCAGCACAAAATGCCAGGAAAATATTTTTAATATAAACATGTATCAATGAGAATAACAGTGCTGTATTTCGCACTTTTACGATGTACTGTATTTGCAATGCTATATTTACAAGAAGTGAGGTTTTTTTTTTTTTTTTTAATAATGTTGGGTCTGGGTGAAGTATAATGCAACTTGAACATCAAAGCTTGTGCTAAGATCATCTGAGAATGACATTGATCAGTTTATTGCATATCAATTTATTACAGACTATTATCCAGGTCTACCTACTCACTGATGAGACCTCAATAAAGGTCGAAACCGGTCTGGGTAGTGACCTCTTCTCATAATGTAAAACAGTAATACATCTCCTAGGAGTTGCGTTTTACATTATGAGAAAATATTAAGGATAGTGATGGAGCTTGCTCCGAGTTGCCCTGGTGTTGTACTACCCAGGTGTTGACTTACACTTGGACTCGCTGGTAGTTCTTCGGCATTAAGCTCTTAGATTTCGATAGATTTCGACCTCCGAGTTTCGTATCCGGCTTTAAAATAATGAGGGATTTATTATCCCCTTAACGTACAGTATAGTGTTTCAGCCTGTGTAATGGCGGTAGTTTTATTATGTATCTACCTTATATAGAGGAGAGCAGATGTCGGATTGTTATGTACTTATAGTCAACTGGGTGGCTGAGTGGGTTTCTAATAGATTTTGTCTTGTCATAGATTTTGTCTTGTCAGAGTTTAGGTTTATGATGAGCCATCCGGTAAACAGATTGATGTCCTATTGCATGTTTGCCTAAGCAGTGCTCCTCATGTCAGTATGAATGGATATCATTCATTGTTGTATCATCTGCGTATTGGAAGATCTTGTGTTTGAAAGCTAGCTGATTGATATCATACATATAGATACTGAAAAGGAAAGGAAAGAGGAAAGGAGAGAGAGAGAGAGAGAGAGAGAGAGAGAGAGAGAGAGAGAGAGAGAGAGAGAGAGAGAGAGAGCAGCTCCCTGTGGAACTCCACGGGTTACTGGCATCTCTGTATTACGTAACGATTCAAAGTGTATTATTTGTTTCTTGTTTTGGAGGTAATTTTAAACCGTGTGCACAGAGGCCAATGGCGTGCGATAGGAATTCCAGTGGGTGTGCTGTGGTAAGGCAACATTATTAAAAAAATCATTAAATTTATATAAAAAGACTTACTTTATTACAAAAAAAACAAAAACAAAAAAAACATCGCTCTATTTATACATCACTTCAATCCTTCATTTCCTAGATGTAAACTACGTAAATTTAGAAGAGGCACACGTTTGTTTTTTACTCTCTAACAATTTTAACTTGACCTCGTATTCTATTCTCGGTTTAAAAAAGGCGTGTGCAAAATATCTTCAACATGTTTTGAGTTGTGAGAAGGATAAACATAAAATTTAAAGAAAAAAAATCGATCTTACAAAGTAATAACTAACTACACTTCCCCTTTCCTCTGCTGGTAATTTACTGAGTAGAACTAAGCTAATTGTGCTATTGACAACAGCCCTCACGCCTTTAATTCTCGCGCAAATTTCAGTCAGTGTGAATATGCCAGCCAGTGTGCAGCTTAGTCACCGCTCATCTTCAGCCTTTAAAAATGCACACAGATGACTCGTTGCAAATCCGCGTAGGGAATCACGTTACCTTTCTTCACATATGACTAGTCAATGCGTGCTTCGACTGCAATGCTTGCCTTATCTTATTTACAGTCACACTGTGAGTGTCTTGATATTTGTAACAGTTCATGGCTATTTATTTCAAATAAATAGCCATGAACTATTTATCCTGTATTTCTGAAACTTGTGAACATGATATTCAATACTGGCGCTATTACTAAACAACTAAAAACCGCAATAGTTACACCTATCTACAAACTTGGAAAAAGAAATGACGTGCACAACTACAGACCAATAGCTAACTTGCCTGTCATCTCTAAACTTCTTGAAAATCATCTCACAAAAGAGGTACGGTTTGCAGAAAACGAAAAGTACAACCATGTTATTAGAGGACATTACAAACGAAAACTAAATAAAGCTCTTGATAAAAACAAATTTGCTATCCTCATACTCCTTGATCTTTCTAAAGCTCTTGATACACTTGACCATGAAATACTGTTATCCAAGCTGCACTCAGTCGGAATAAGAGGGGCATTGCATATCTGGTTTAGGAATTATTTCGCAGACAGAACGCAAGTAACAAAAATAGGCACATATCACAGCCGGGAAATACAAACACAACACGGAGTCCCTCAAGGAGCAATATTATCTCCTACACGGTTCAACGTATACATAAATGACATTCAGAACTTGTCCTTACAAAGTCAAATATATTTAATATGCAGATATATTGATATATTTCACGACATGGCACTACTAACAGTCCACACAGACATAAACACTGCCCTCTCCAAGCACAACATGACCTAAACAAAAATTTCGGAAAGGTGGCAGCTTCAATAGAAGCTGCCACCTTTCCGAAACCAATCCGTAACACACGCTAAATACCTCACTTTATACATTGACAACAACCTTAAATTGACTAAACACATAGAATACCTTCATAACAAACTACGCAATATTGCTGCAGAACTCTTCGAAGCAAAAGATATGATGCCAACCAAAGTAAAAAAAAAAAAAAACAAACTCATATCATGGAACTTGTGAAACAATACTAAGGTTCGGTATAACTGCCTACGTAAACACAGCAAACAGTCACTTATCAAATTCAGAAGAATCGTTTCAATGGTGCTTTTGAGACCCAATGCAAAACACATACATATGAAACCAAGGCGACTATTCTGTGTGCTAGAGTCATTCGGCTGTTGTGGCATCTAGATTACTGTGCACATTAAACTACATGTGGTCAAAGCCTTAAAAATTTGCTTCTGTATAAGATTTTCATCTTTATTCCATACGACACTGTGTAAGTGCATTGTTAATATTCATCATCATCATCACCATCAATTTCATGATATGTACCTCCAAGGGGTATTCAGGATACTATGACAGCACTACTGATTAAGTTTACATTATTATTAATCTCCTGTCAACAATTTCCCTCCAAATCAACCTATTACTTGTGAGCACTCCAATACTGTCATATCTAACATCTCGTGCTTCTAAGACACTTCTCACCGAATCAATCCACCTAGATCTTGGTCTTCCTGTGAGTCTCTCTCCTGCAATCTTGGCATAAAACATTTGTTTTTCTAACCTTTTTTCATCCATTCTATTTAAGTGGCAATACCACCTTAGATTGGCTCTGCTGACACATTCATGAATTCTAATAATGTCGAGTTCCTTTCTAATATGCTGTAAACATCTGAATGAAGTAACAGATCTTGTCATTTAAATTAATAGAGAAATAAAATAAATAAATAAATTCACTATAGGGACACAGCTTCTATTCTTTACATCGGTAGAGTTTTCATTAAGATCGCTAGATTCCTAGAAGCCCGTGATATTAGGGTGGCTTATGAACCTATTCTGATTGTACGAAGTTTACCCCACTCTCCTAAAGACCACAACCTTTCTGCAAGCATCCTGAAGTATCAGGTATACAGAATACATATGCCAGACTTCGAGAAATTTTGAAATAAGACGGAAAGAGCATATTTATTGGTGAAACTAGTAGGTATTTTACTGTAGCTATTTACGACCATTAAAAATACACTACTCAGTTTCTTCTTTTCTTCCCTAGTCGTAATCACTGGTCGAAAGTCTCCTGTCTAATATAAGTATCAAGTTAAATAATTTTGCCATATACATCAAGTGTCAGACATTTCTATCCAGGTGGCAGAAAAACAACGTTCACCTGGCAAAAGTGCTGGCCGTTGACCTTGATGAAAATGCTAAATTAAACTAAATGCTTTTTTGTTTAATTTTTTTGATGCATCCTTCCTCAGCTTCTAAAAAACTAGGATTTCGCTTTCGCTCAAGACGTCACTTCACCCCTGAATAGCTGTTAACCTTATACAAATCACAAATCCTCCCAGTTATTGAATACTGCTCTCACATATGGAGTAGGACCCCAAAAGCTCCCCAAAATGACTGAATCAATACAGAGGAGCAATTAGACGTATTAATGACCAATCTCTTACCAACTCACTTCCCCCCACTTTCGTACAGACGATTGGTCTCTGCAGTATGTGTATTCTACAAATATTTCCATGGAAAATATTCATCTGAAATAGTATCAATAATTCCCCCGCTCAGTACTAAGCTCGTTGGAATACGTGCAGCTGCTGCTCAACATCCCTTCACAGTGCACCTTGAAACCCACAGAACAAGTTTCTTTTCCTCCTCCTTCATCCCTACAACTGCTGTACTGTGGAACAGTCTTCCCCCTGTTGTGTTCCCCAAGGAACACAATATACAGTCATTTAAATCAAATGTGAACGAGTACTTCCTTTCCCAACTCACTACCCATACACGGTACTAATGTACTATAGGTTGATCAACCAACCGCTCGTGTAAGGGCTCAACATATTAAAAAAAAAAAGAAGAAAAAGTTAACTGAGCACTGTTGACTTAGAATGTTAAACTACAGAAAGCGCAATCCTGAAAACCAACCCTTTCGATTGTTATAATTTTTAGAAACAGATAAGTGAAAAAGAACTCATGCAAGGCAACACTGAAACATACTTTCAACTAATAGGTTGCTATTGCAAGCTTCATTGTAGATATCTTGTTATTGGTAGAAGTTTTTAGTAAACCATCTGCATAAAACAATACAACCTTTACTGCTTCGTCAAGTAAGTTAATTACTGCCAAGTGCTGGGTAATGAACCACTTGCTGGCTCTTTCCTTGTTACTCCCCACCTGTTACACTTAATTAGCTCTCTGGGATAGCTTGCTAAAACTCCGCCTTAGGCTTATCGAACTTTTAATGACATGTTTCTCATATGGAGACGTGTTGGAGACTTGTTGCGCCCTCTAGTAATCTGGTAATTCGTTTCACTCTAGCGAACACGTGGAGGAAATTACAGGTAATAAGTTTTTTTTTCAATTTTGGTTTCTGACATACGTGAGTCTGTTAGAAATCAAACGTTGTGTCCTCTTATTAAGGATTACTAAAGCTGGAAATTATTTTTCTTAAAAACTATGCAAGACGTTGCAGATTCTGTTTTGCAAGTGAATTAAACTGCATTTCAGTAGTTTCCAAGCATTCCTCTGTGTGTGTGTGAGTGAGAGAGAGAGAGAGAGAGAGAAAAGCATTTTTAACGTTTAAAGACCGAAAACGTTAAAACTGTTTCTTTTTCTCTTTTCTTTTTTTCTTTTTTTTTTTCCACTTTAGTGCATAACTTTCAGTATACACGCTTTTAGAAATATTTCATAATACACGCTTATAGTTACATTTGCCACGCTTTTGGAAGGTTTTGTGTTATTCGTTTTTTTACTTTTTATTAGTTTTTTTTTATTATATATCGTGCTGGAACTATGATTAATGCCTCTAAGATTAAACAAAATAAATAAAGAGTTCAATCTACAGGCAGCTAGAATCTCAGTTTTTATTGTCACTGGTAAATCATGAGCCACTTGCCCAAGGTAGTCGACCAATACTGTAAACTCACTGCTTGCTCTTATAACAAGGATCATAAAGACCGAAATTTCACCTGTGTCAACTCCGGTTCTGAGCTGACAATTACTGATCGTCACTTTTTAGTAGACCCAAGTAATTAATCAGCAGGACTAAGCTTTCAAACCTTGAAGTGTAGTTAATCGAATCCGGTTAAGGAATAACTAAACCTTTTGAAATTGAAAAAAAAAAGACAAAAATTCAACAATTTTTGTTCTCCGTAGGTAGCTCGACAGGTTGTATTGTTCAGCCTATATTCGAAACCTGGTCAGTTTCTGTAAAATTTCTAATACAGTCGTTTCTTACGTTGGCTAAACTCCCTGATAATTTTATACGATCGGAATTAAAGGGGAGAGGGAGTAAAGGTCGTCAGTATCTCTACAGGCTGTATCTTTCATTCCGACTTTGACCAGGTATTCCAAAATGTTTTACCTTCTTCATCTTAATATGTTAAAAAAAAAAAAAACTAATACTGAAAAACAAGAGGATTGGATGCAATCAAGAAGTGTTTCCTTTCTTCGGATTATTGCTTTGGTTTTCAACTGCAGCTTTTAGAATTATTCAATCAAGAAGACAGAGAAAACTGACCCTTAAACTGAACCATTCCTAATAACAATCATCGCGAATCGTACGTATGCGTCTGTCACGTTCTCTTCATGTGTCTGCAGTATTGGTCAACGTTACATCGTTCTAATCTCTGATGGCAGACGTCAAGGTATCATTTAAAACTCTACTAGGTTTGTTTCAGTTTAATGCGAAGATCACTTCATGCTACTTTCATATTTCTTGCACCAAACATAAAATTCCGCTTGTTATATGTGATACTGTTATACTGGTATGAGATCTCATGATGGGCAGCTCAGAATTTTTTTTATTCCTTTTTAATATATATAACTGATGTGTTCATACTTACTGATCTGTCTACCTTTATGTAACTGTCTCATAGTATCGCGAATTCTTGTATATTCATAGTCTTTTTTTCTCTCCGGTTTCTCCAGGAGATAGGACTTTTATTGAGACTCTTTCATATAACTCGAAATAAATGCGTTATTTTGAACAGTTAGGTTTAAGTGTGATTCTCTCTGATAATAATTATTATAGCGGCCTTCCATCTAACCACATTCTAGAAAAATATTTATTCACCAAATAAAAGAAGACACAAGAAGTTTACTCTTCTTGGCAAATAAAAGAACTGCTTGGAGTGAGGTGGTGAATAATGCCGTATTCAAGAACTGAGGGATTTAGATGATACCGATACAGGATAATAATTATGGTTAACATGAATCAGCAAAATGACAATGCCAAATGATAGACCAACAATATTTTCTCTTCTTGCATACCTTTACCTCAAGTATATATATATATATATATATATATATATATATATATATATATATATATATATATATATATATATATATGAAAGTTCACTTAAGAATTGTTGGTTGTATCATTAAATAATAAACTTAGATTCCAGTATTACCATGCATTAGTCCACCGAGGTTGCGAAATTTGTGAAGTAAAATGCTAACAGTTAATGAAGATCTCGTGGTTTAATTGTTAAACGGCAGAGTGTTGGCTCTAATGTGCCATCCGTAGGGTGGTTCATAGTTCCAAGTTCATTTGCCGGTACCTTCCTATATAACATTTTGATAATTTGAAGTTCCTATATCGAGTTTCTCAACACTTAGGCCCTTAGATCAAATGTTCCGGATATTTTCACAGTCTTCATCTCCAGATCCTAACTTCCTTAAGGTGCTCTTGAACCAGTAACCTGCACTCAAACTTCTTAAGAGCACACTGATGAACCCCGATGTTCTCGGCTGAGTTTCGCCAAAGGTTCTCAGAAAGGCTGGTCTGTTTACGAGGTAAATCTGAATATTCCTAGAGTAAAATCCTTGCTTACCTTGTATGAGATAGGCTAACTGACCTTCAAGTGAAAATTATCAATTCTTTGGAAGAAGGCAGATGCTATGCGTGGTAGTCCATGCGACAAAGAGTCAGATCTCTCTTTTATGTCTTCTCAGTAATTGAGTTCTTAAAATGCTTAAATGATTTCGCATGGTTTGCATTTATTCGGTTAAGTCAACTGAGAAAGATGTGAAAGACATTAAGTTCTGCAACTGGTAAAGTCGTCATCGTCATAGTAGCATTGATACTATTTTTTTATTTTTTTATTTTTTGAAATTCTCCACGTTCTACAGCAGAAGGGGGGGGGAGAAAGGTACAATCTCTCGGAATACACGGTATTGGTCACTGAATTAGAAACTTTTATTTAATACCGTGTTGGACATCCTTTAGACCAAATTACAGAACATATGCGGTTTGGCATAGATTCCAAAAGGTGTTGGATTGCATCATTGCATTTACGTCTACATCATACCAGGCATTCACCAGACAGTCCTTTAACTGGCTCAGATTTAATGGAAGGGGACTGACTTTGCTCACGGTTCTGTTTTTTTAACATATCCCATACATTCTCAATGGGAATCAGATCCAGGCTTTATGGTGGCCAGGGAAGATGGTAGAAGTCGCTGTCATGCACGCTGAACCAGTGCTCAACAATTCTTGCGCGATGGACAGTAGTATTGTGGTCCATGAAACCACGGTCACCTGCTGGATAAAAAATCAACATTGCGGAATACACCTGATCAGCAACAATATTTAGTTATTCCTTGGAGGAATATCTAAACCCAAACTTCCAGCAATATCAGAGGATCCGTTCCATTCTGTATGAAGAGAACATGCTTAATACCATGACACCACCACCAGAACCTTGAGTTGTGATCATAAGGCAAGCTGAATTCATTGCTTCATGGCGCTCCTGCCAAACTCTCTGCCTACTGTTGAAACAGAACAAAGTGTACTATGATTCGTGGAACCACGTGAATTTTTTTTTCAGTGTTCCAGTGTCCAGTTGCTGTGATCCTGGTTGCACTGTAGACGAACTTTTCGGTTCTTCACTGAAATCAGAGGTTTTCTCATATGCGACTACAAATACCGATCCTCTTCAATTCCTTGCGCATAGTTCGGTGAGATATAGGTCGGGAACAGCCTTCTTTAAATGCTTCAGTCAATTGCTGCATGCAGGAAGGTCTGTTTGTCCGTACAAGCCTTCTCAGACGACGATCTCGTTCCTGACACACTGTGTTATGACCACAGTTATGCGGCTTAGACAAGCAATTTGGGTTAATTTTCCACAGATTAAACACCCGGGATATCTGACCTTTTGAGAAACCAGTCAACTTTGCTATTTTCAAAATCGTAACTCCAGCCAGATGGGCACCCACATTAAGTCCTTTATCGAACTCCGAAAGAACTTTTGTATTGACGATTACTGACCAGCATTATTCCTAAAGATAACACTTGGTGACGCACGTGACCAAGTATTTTACATATACACTGTGCAAGCTATGTTTATATACATCTGTGGCCGGTATGTGCATAAATACCTGACTGTGCAGCATTATATAACTATAGAATTCCGTACATAGACGAATCAGACAAATGGGATAAAAAGAGAATGAGCACAAACATCAGAGTGACGATGTTCGAAAGAATAAACATTTGTCAAACTGATTTTTTTGGGGGAAATTTTGGTGTATATAGCACAACGTCATACCCCCCCCCCCACCACCACCACCACCATCACCACGCACACATTAATGTAAACTAGAAACCTTATTTTTAAGGACCGAATTAATTATAGACTATTGTTAATTTAATTATAAAGAAAGAGTGACTAATAGATGAACATTATATTCAAATAATTTACAATTCAAAGGCTGACGAAATAAGCTGTATACAAGTTCCTTTTATAATTTAATGGGTCTAATTTGCAGCGAGGAGTTGTACCATTATGAGCTAGCAATTCACGTTAAGAAATCTGATCACGTCCAGTTAATTTGTCGGAGTTTGGTACAGAACGATTTGATATTAAGTGGGGAGTGTGTCCAACAAGAACACGCATATTAATTAGTACAATAAGACCCTCTCCCTTAACTATTGCAGATCATTTGGAACCCATGAAATGTCTCATTTACTATGAAAGGTGTAATGTTTTCTTTCTTTTCCGCTTCGGCTGAGTGTTAATATGTTAAATTCAAATAAGAACTTGCTATCTTATTTTCCCGTTGAGAGGACAAAGAAGTTTCAGAAGGGTCAATCCGCTTATTATCATGGTGTCCGTTTGTTTCCATACGGACGTTCAAAAACTATTCTTATTTCAATTTGAACTTCTTTTTTATACGAAAGTTATGTACTTAATATGTCTTGACAAAGTCTGGTTGGCGAGTGGTTAGCCCACCTTGGGCATGGATCTTTTGTGAATGTCTTTAGGTGGGAGATGAAGTTCATTGCCTGGTGTGACACCACCACCTTGCTTATTGAGGGACCAGAGTGGTTTGAAAAAAGTGTCATGCGTGGTGTTTAGAGCAAGGCTTCCGAAATACATAGCCCTTAACACATTCACAATCCTAATACTAATGCACATTAAGTTTACAACCCTATATGAGTAGGATTCACATAAAAAAGTAGTTGGGCAACAGAAACAAGTTTACTAGTGAGATTTTATGTTACATGCTTTGTCATGTGTTCTCCAAATTTTGTGATACCTTCTTCGCTGGTTATTCCTGTACGCCACTGTCTTAGGTACAGTAAAGAAAGGGTCTTGTATATATAGATTAGATCTTTCATATATTCCTGCTGTAAACTTTTAGCGAGGGAAAATTGCTCATGCTTTGCATGAATTTCAGTCAATCAATGCGGAAAAAAAGGTACTTAGGCTTTTCTCAAATGCCTTAAAAATTAAGCAATACGACGAATCAGGAACTGCAGGTATCGCAACAACTTAAAACAGCTTAAGAATAATGCTGAAAATGAAGTGCTACGAATTTTAACTCCCTCAAAAAATCGACCTATGACTATTTTTCTTTTTATTATTATTTTTCTTAAGCAGATGCCTTTTCATTTTTTTTTTTTTTTTGAAGGGTTCTAGTTGCATTATTAGTAGTTGCAGCATTTTCTTTTTGATTCTTGTAAAGATTAAAAAAAAAAAAAAAGTCCCTGTCAAACAGTATGATCATGTCCAGTACAATTTTGAATTGAGCGAAATCCAAACAAGATTTGTGTGGCTGCGTGGATTCCAAGAAATAGCTCGTTACCGCGATATTACATAATTTTTTTATTACAAAACTAAAATAGATATTTTAGTATATAGCTGTGTGAATACTAAGTACTCAAAAGCAAATATCCATAACTTGCAATTTCTGTAAAAAACGATAATAATAATAATAAGGTACACACAGTGAAGCACATATTGTTCATGTTACGTTGGTTGATGTTACGCCATTCATATGGTCACAGTTATTAACATTTCAGCTTAATGGAAAAATTATTGTGTTGTTGTTCGTCATTAACTAAATAAAGACTCCATTAAAATGATAATTTCCACAGAAATAAGCGTTATTATTTTATTCCTCATGAAATAACACGAACGCTAATAAAACAACAAAATACGTGTTCCATAACTTCGATAAATGATGTTGCCTCACTATAAAATTCTTGTCAGGCTACTTAAGAAACTGGGTTACTTCTATAAATAGGTTGAAATCGGTTGGCTGCAAGATTTTTGCGTTTTATATGAATAAAATATTTATGCCATTCGGAGACTAGCTGCTGCAATAAATTGAAAAGCAATTAACGATGCCTATTTTGTTTATCTGAAATGATTAGCAGCAATCTCTGTACGCTCTATTTAACTCTTCTCTACTAATACATTGGAAAACGTTATGACCCACAGTTTTACTCTCCTACTATTCCTTCCCCCCCTCCTCCTCGCTCATAACAACTGTCCCTGATTATGCCAATTACAACATAACAGCTATTAATTATATCGCACAGCCCTTGTCAGCAGGAGAGATAACGTGTTAGCCAAGTTTTTTTTTTCTTTTCTTCATATTGCTTTAAAATTAGGACACAAGCCTCGCTGTCGAAATTAAATAGACGTGCCACCTGGATAGCGTGTCGAGTACATCTGTTATTTAAGAAACAATTAAAAACACGCAGGGGTTATTGTCCATAATTCTGCGGTTCACTGTAGAATAACAACGACTTTGCATGAATAGTTGAGAATTATTTAATGAATCATTTGGGGCTAGCAATCCCTATGTGGTCTGCGCATGCTTCAAATTATAAAGAAATCGTTATATATATTTTTGTTTAAACCATATTGGAGTTATCTATTTAAAATTAGTATTTGAATGGGCACAAATTAATTTCTCATTTGTACTTCCGTTTATTTTTGGATACAGACTTTATAGTATTTTTCCAACCTATAAGCAATGATCGCTAATATCATTTCTTTTCATTTTATACCTAAAATTCTACTCTGACAATATTTCGCTTTTTTTTTGTGATGGACGGTTATTTATTTTTTTAATTGGTGGAATGAAATATGTCACATATTTATTTATCCTGCTGTAGTATATCCAGTGGCGCACCCAAAGAAAAAGGGAAAAAAAACACTAGAAAATTTTCCAAAAATCTTTTCCCAATTAAATTTTATTTATTTATTTTTTTAAATTTATGTTGTGTCGTGTCTTCTATTTCTTCTACTTATGAATTAGCGATCATTGCAGATGCCTCAGTCATAGGTCGTATGCGATGCGTAGTGTGTATTTTCAGATCGTCTACTCAACTCCCCCCTCTCCCCCAAAGATTAAATCCTGAGTGCGCTACTGAGTTTATATCGTATATGCAATACGAACTTCGGGGATTACAGGCAGACAGAGAGAGAGAGAGAGAGAGAGAGAGAGAGAGAGAGAGAGAGAGAGAGAGAGAGAATGTCCAATATAGTCAAAGTGAGCTTTTCTTATATTTTTTGAAAGGTCTTTCAAAATGAAATTATCCCCACTGAATACACTAGTCAACAATAGCAACATTACTGAGATCACAACGATATTTAATATATTCTTATAAAATTTTGAGCTGATGGCGAATTAACCTGTCTCGTATGGAGGTGGAAACATTTTTCTCCAGGAAACTCGGCTTTTTCATCCATTAGATAGACAAACCAACCAGAAAGATAAAATCAGTTATGAGAAACCCGCTAAGTCAACTAGTTGACAATAAGTGCATAACACTCCGACATCCATCCTCCTAAATACACAGGTGTCCAAAACCTAAGGACGAACACACTATTGCTGAAGATTACAACCGCAAATTCAGACGAATCAGCTTGTGGCAATTTGTATGACTGGCGATTTCGAGTAGAAAGCGGATACACGTTCAGATTTTCGAATCGCGCGCAAAGGTGTCACGTGGTAGTACTCAACAGGATGAAAAGCAAAAGGCAGCGTTAAACAATTGTGTTTGAAGGAAACTCTTTTCGTGAAGGAATAAAGTTGCAAACATGAATATCTTGTAATATCCCAAAAGAAATCATCTAGATCAGGCACGGGCAACCTTTCCTAGTTCGGGGGCCAAATTATCATTCTGTCTCCGAGTCAAGGGCCGGACCAAATTATTAAATAAAATAAATTAATATTAAATGAATTAAAACAAGTTGCTACTTCATATTTCATTTATTTATAATATAATGCTTTGGTATAAAGCTCTACATAAATTTTATAATATAATGAACGACATAACAATTTAATGTGAAGATTGGCCTTGTACTTCAACTACGAGACTGTCAATATTGACGTTAATATTACTTATTCTTGTCCGAATTTTTGATTTATTGTATTTCATCCTCGAAAAAACTGTTCACACATATATGTGCTGCCGAAAAGACAAAGATTTTTCTTGAAAAGGCGCGTAAATTTGTATATTTTTCTTCCACCAAATAAAATTTATAAAAATCCGTCAAAGAAATGTTGTTAAATTGTGATTTTAGCTAAATCTGCCTGAAGATCAATAAGTTCCATCTATAAGTTTTCTGGCACATTATTTACATCAGCATCCATCAGACGAGCAAATATAGCGAATGCGGAGTCTTTGTTTTTGAAGTCGGCAAACATTGTCTCAAATTGCTCTATTAGTACCTTCAGTTCATCTCCATAACAATTATAAGGCATATTTTTATGAGTTGCTAGAGTAGGAAAATTATAACAATTTTTAGTTCTTATCTGACTTTCCAACAGTCTTAGTTTATTACAAAAAGCTTTGACATGTCCATGCAGTTCATGAACCAATTGTCCTTGTTTTTGCAATTTAAGATTCATTTCGTTTAGGTATCCGGTGACATCTACAAGGAATGCTAAATCATACACTCACTCATCATCTTTTACTTGGTTAATTATGTTTCCTTTTATGTCCATAAAATCTGAAATGTCTTGTCTCAGATCATAAGATCGTTTTAACATTTACCTTTACTCAACCACCTCACTTCACAATAATAAGACACATCTTCATAATCCGAAAATAGGTCTGCCAAATACTCCTTAAATTGGCGGTGATTAAGTGCACGTGACTTAATAAAGTTAATACTGGCTACTACAATTTGTGAATTTAATCGATTTTGCACATAGATTTTGTTGGTGGATAATGCAGTGAAAATGTGTTAAATTTTCCAGATGGATCTGTAGTTCTATTGCTCTTTCATGAACTATTCCAATAAATCCCTTCTGTGCACCAACCATTGCAGGGGCTCCATCAATGCATATGCAAGATAGTGAACTCCATTCAAGCCCAAATCTCTCGAAGACTGTGTTGACTGTTTCAAATATATCTTCACCGGTAGTTGTTCCTTTTAACGGCCGAAGCGCCAATGATTCTTCTGTGATGTTGAAATTCGCTTCAACTCCTGGAATAAATATTACAAGTTGTGTTGTATCGGAGGCATCAGTGCTGTCTTTCAAAGCGATTGAAAATGCTTCCAATCTAGCAATCTTCTCTTTCAAACTTTTTTTGATATCATCAGCCATAATTTTTATCCGTCGGACAACAGTGCGTCTCGACAAATGAATATTCTCGAAGTCTTTTTTCTTTTCAGGACATATTATACTTGCAACATCCAGCAGACATTCTTTGATAAATTCTCCTTCACCAAATGACTTAGAATGCTTAGCGATTTTTTCGCTTGCCACAAAGCTGGCTTTGACAATGCTGTGGTGCTGCGTTCTTTGCTTGTTGAACATTTGCTGCTGGGTATCCAAGTTCTTCTTCAACGTCTGTATTTCATCTTTTCGTAGTTGTCCATCAATTTTTGGGTGATCCGCATGTCTCGAAGTAAAGTGTCTCTTCAAGTTGTATTCTTTGTTGACGGATACGGATTCGTTGCACAGCAAACATACAGGCAAACTTTTATTCAGGATTAAATAATAATACTCCGTCTAGTTGTCTTGAAATTGATGATTCTCTGCATCTACTTTTCTTTCTTTTTTTTTTTTTTGCAATAATCCCTGACATTGTCCCAAATTTATAAGCGATATTCAGAACTGTCAAACAAAACTGTCTTCTACACTGCAGTCACCGAACAGAACATAACATCAATGCAGGCACTGAACAAAGCACAGCACCAATGCAAGTACCGAACTGACACGTTCACACACGCCGCTAGTCAAAGTGAGAAAGAGGCCTCGGTTGGAGAAAACAGTGTGTTTTGCGCAAGTCATATGACGTCAGTTTAATGTGAGTTAGTAGAACACCCCATGTTTTCTCCCACCATGAATCAGACAAACTTCGCTGAAATAGATTAGGGCTGGATGAAAAGAAGTAGAGGGCCGGATCTGGCTCGCGGGCCGGGGTTTGCCCATATGTGATCTAGATGATTTCACGCGGGGAAGAATTATTGGAAAGCATGAAGAAGACTGCAGATTTACTGATATTGCCAGAGAGTATGGAATCTCACATAGCTTTGCATCCAGGCTCTGGGCAGCGTTTCAAACCAATGGAATGTGTTCCTGACGTTTACTAAGAGGTCACTTGAGCTCTACCACGGAGCATGAAGAGAGATTTTTGGTTATACGTAACAGTAAAATGTAATCGATGCACCACGGCAGATCAGCTTCATTAAAGCACAGGTACCCGGATATCTCGACAAACTGTGGCAAGACATCTGCGACAAGTAGGCCTATACGCTCGAACGCCTATACGCTGCGTCCCTTTATCCGCAGCTAGAGCACGTTTTCAGTGGTGTTGTATCCATAAAAATTGGACAAGACACCAAATGGCCTAATGTACTCTTTACAGTTGAGAGTGTGAGAGTCGTTTTAGTCTTTCCTCCGATTCTAGACGACACTTGATCTGGCGTGAAAGTTGTACTGCTTATAATCGCGAGAATGTTCTTGAAAGGGACAGATACGGCGATGATGGGGAGGGGTCATGATGTGGGGAGGCATTATGCTTAATGGACGCCCCGAGCTACAAGCGTTGGAAAAAGGGATTGGTGAACGATATTGCAACGAAGTTCTTCAGTCATGTTCGATTGTTCTCTGGTGCTGTAGGCAAAGAATTCATTTTTATGGATGACAATGCCACACCACATCGTACACGAGCAGTGGAGATACTTCAGGAGAGCGAGGATATTAATCGAATCGAGTGGTCAGCACACTCCCCAGGTCTCAACCACATAGAACACGTTTGGCAAGCAATACGGAAATGCAATACTGCTTGAAAATTCCCTCCAGAAAACAAACAATGCCTTATCCTTGCTCTGAAGCAGGAGCGGGCTAGTTTGCCTCAAGAACTCCTGAATCACTTGGAGCTAAGCACGGTATGACGCGCTTTATTATGGAATATGGACATATTCCATACTGAAATGTCTCTCCGCATAGTTTTCTATAACACTCTACATTAATTCTTTAATTTCGTCCTTAGGAATTTGTAACTTTTTCCAAAAACATATTTCAATTTAATTTGTATGAAATTTATACCACATTTTTTGTGTAACATAATTTAATAGTAAGCCGGCAATAATTTTATTTCAACATTTCGCTGTAGTCAAGAAATTCTTTTTCATATACAGATAAAAATGTAGTTCGTCCTTAGCTTTTGGACAGAAGTGTACGAATGCATGTATCAGGAAAATTATCCGAATCATTCAGGTTGAGACAGTGGAATACCTGAAAATTAACCATGATGCAAAATATGAACTGCAGTAGCCATATCATTTATAGACACACTCCAGATAATAGTAAACTAAAACGCTTTGCTCCTACATGAATAAATACACTAATATACAAGGCGCTGTGTGATAACATATTCAAATATACTAGAATAATGTATACATTCTGTGCAGACAATAAACTAAATATATTAATGTTATTTCAGTATAAAACGATAATGATGAACTCTTAGGAGCAAAGAGAGATCATGCCCACTTTATTCGCATCCAGTAACATAGCATAAATATTTAGAATATTTATGTCATATGTATGTGATACAAATATTCTAAAATATTACTTGGATGATAACCACAGAATAGCCAGAATCACATATCGTATAACAAGACCTTAGACCAGTGGTTCTTAACCTTTTCGAAGTCACGGAACACTTTTGATTATAAGAAAAATTTGGGGAACACCAAAAGCATTTGGGTAATAAAGCTAACAATAAAATTATGCATGGATCTGATATGTGATATAGCTACCCTCATCTCTTTTTCTAGATTAGTAAGTCTTTCAGGCTTTAAGTTTTTAACTCAATACTAAAATAAATTGAAATACTAAGAAATACTAAGAAATGGTTCTACAAAAGGACGGAAATAGCAACGACAACGGCACCAGACTATGGCTTTAGGCAACTGGAACATCTTCTCTCTGACAGGGAAGGAGTTGGAACTGGTCGAGGAAGCCAAGCGCTACAGGCTAGACTTAGTCGGGCTTTCTTCGACCAAGAGGAGAGGCTCTGGAACTGTCGACCTGGATAAGGGGTGTAAGCTCTACTACTCTGGTGTGATCCCGACAATGTCTGCTCAGGCGGGTGTGGGGATACTCACAAGCCCCCAGCTGTCAGACTGTATTGCTGAGTAGATCCCATTGGGGGGATGGGTATGTGTGTTAAGGCTTCAGATGAAAAACCATGATTTGGCTGTGATGCAAGCCTATGCACCTAATCTGGAGTCAGAATACTCTGCCTTCCTAGAGGAAGTGGATGCTGCTTTCGACAGGGTGGCAGACATGGAATCAGTTCTGCTAATGGTTGACTTCAATGCACATGTTGGAACAGATGACCAGACATAGAGGGGCGTGGTTGGGAGGAACGGCGCCCCTGACCTTAACGCGAATGGGTTGAAATTATTGAACTTCTGCTGTACTAACAGCTTGTCCATAATGAATACCTTATTCCAGCACCGAGAGGTCCATAAGTATACCTGGTACAGGGATACACTAGAACAAAGGTCTCTGATTGACTTCTTTATAGTCTCAGCAGGCCTATTTTCCTCAGTGTTGGACGTTCGTGTGAGAAGAGGGGCAGAACTGTCAACTGACCACCACCTTGTTGTGTGCACTCTACGGTTTCAGAAACTAGATGCTACCATCAACGCTGGTAGGCCTAAGCAATTATACCGCATGAAATGGAAGGCATTGGAAAATGAGGCTGTGAGGAAGAAATTTGCAGATGACATTTCCTCCAGGTTCAAAGAAATTCCCAAGCATACTACAGATGTTGAGGAGGAGTGGAAGTTGTTCAGAACAGCTGTCACTGCCTCTGCACTCTCATGCTGTGTCAGAAAGCTGCTCGGCATGACAACGGGCAGTGAGAAAAAGACACCTTGGTGGAACCAAGAAGTCCAAAAAACTGTCCGAGCAAAAAAGGAGTCCTACCTAACATGGCTTAGGGTCAGGTTACCTGAGATGCGTTTGTGGTATGCTGAGGCAGTAAAGACAGCAAAGCAGAAGGCTTGGGAATCCTTAAAAAGATTAGACTCATCCTATGCAAATGCAAACAAAGTATCCTGGCAGACCATCCGCCGCCTTCGAGGGAGGAAATCGTGCACACCAAGGGCAATTAACGCCGCTGATGGTGCACTTTTAACAACCGAGAAGGATATGCTCCACAGATGGAGAGAATACTTTGAGAACCTCCTTAACCCGGGTGGCCCAGCAGTTGTGGACATCCAAGAGGTGCAGATCGGGGCAATGACTAGTCTCACAGCAGAAGAGGTCCATTTAGCAATAAAATCGCTAAAATCGGGCAAGGCTGCTGGCGATGATGAAATTCGGCCCGAAATGCTTAAAGCCTTAAATCAAGACCGTGTTCTCTGGCTGACTCGAGTGTGTCAGGCTGCTTGGATATCTGGGCGAGCACCAAAGCAATGGCAGACGGGCATAATAACACCAGTCTTCAAGAAGGGAGACCAGAAGGATTGCAGTAACTATCGTAGCATCTCTCTGCTCAGCCTGCCTGGGAAAGTGTATGCTAGGTGCTTGGAAAGAAGGTGCAGGAGCATAGTTGAGTCAAAGTTCCAGGAAGAACAATGTGACTTTCATCCTGGTAGAAGCACAACTGACCAAATCTTCACTTTAAGGCAAGTCTTTGAGAAATCTTGGGAATATGCCAAGAATGTTTACACGTTTTGTGGACTTGGAGAAGGCATATGACCGGGTTCCTTGGGATAAGCTTTGGCAAGTGGTACAGGAGTATGGAGTGGATGGCCAACTATTAGCTGCCATCAAGTCCCTGTGTGAATGCCCAGAGTTTTGTGTTAGGGTAAACAGCACAAAATCTGAACCTTTCACAGTCTCCGTTAGCCTCCGCCAAGGGTGTGTTCTGTCACCCCTCCTTTTCATAATATCTATGGACTGGATTGATAGGCACAGCCGAGGCAGTGAGTGTGTTAGAATTGGAAGATGTAGCATTGGACGTCTGCTTTTTGCAGATGACCTAGTTCTGCTTAGCTCTTCCACAGATGACCTCCAGCGGACCCTGGATAGGTTTGTAGCTGTTTGTGCAGACGCCGGAATGAAGATCAGTGTGACCAAAACTGAAAAATTTGTGGTCTCAAGACAACCACCCCAGTGCACTCTGCATGTAAGTGGAGTCCCAATGAGACAGGTGGAGAAGTTTAAATACCTTGGGTCCATATTCACGAATGATGGAAAATGGGACGTAGAGCTAGATACTCGAATTGGCTTAGCAAGCTCAGTATTGCGAGAGCTTGACCGTTCGGTAGTATTGAAACGGGAGTTAAGCCAAAAGGCAAATCTGGCTGTCTTCAATACAGTCTATGTCCCCATTCTCACCTATGGTCATGAGAGTTGGGTAGTGACCGAAAGAATGCGGACACGAATCCAAGCGGCTGAAATGAGGTTCCTTCGAGGGGTTGCGGGGGCTGACAAGACTCGACAGAGTCAGAAGCTCTGCAATTCGGGAAACCCTCAATACTCAACCGCTGCTTCTCCGTGTTGAGAGATCACAGTTACGTTGGTACGGGTACCTGGTCAGAATGCCACAAGAGAGGCTCCCTCAGCAAGCCCTCTTTGCCAAGCCAGAGGGTGGGAGGCCACGTGGAAGACCAAGGACTCACTGGATAGAGTATATCCAAAACCTTGGGTGGACACGTTTGGGAATCCCACCATAACACCTCAGCTTGGTGGCAGAGGATCGTGACCATTGGAAGTTCCTCTTGCAGTTGTTTCCCCCACAACCCAATTAGGAAAGGTGGGCCTTGAAGATGTATGTATGTATGTACTAATAAAAACTCAATACTAATAAATAGGAAATTTATTTAGTTATTAAGATGAAAAGCCCAAAGGGCTATATTTTCTGGCGAAGTTAGTTAGATTAAGGGGATAAAAATCCCTTATTATTTTACAGCCAGTATACGAAACTCTAAGATCGAAAACTACGATCTACGAGTTTCATGCCGAAGAACTATCGGCGAATCCAAGCATAAGTGACCACTTGGGTAGTACAACATCAAGACAACTCGATGCAAAGGTGGAGCAAGCTCCCTCACTGTCCTTGATATTTTCTCATAATGTGAAAACAACACAGCTCCTAGGAGATGTAATACTGCTTTACATTATGAGAAGAGGCACTACTCAGACCGGTTTCAACCTTTTTTGAGGTCTCATCAGTGAGTAGGTACACCTGGATGATATCAGAGTTTAAGTGAAAAGAACTTACATACCTTCACTATACTTCATACTTCACTATAGTGAAGGTATGTAAGTTCTTTTCACTTAAACGTTGATATCATCGAGGTGTACCTATTCACTGATGAGACCTCAAAAAAGGTTGAAACCTCAAAAAAAGAACTTACATACCTTCACAATACTTCATACTTCACTATAGTGAAGGTATGTAAGTTCTTTTCACTTAAACTTTGATATCATCGAGGTGTACCTACTCACTGATGAGACCTCAAAAAAGGTTGAAACCGGTCTGAGTAGTGACCTCTTCTCATAATGTAAAGCAGTATTACATCTCCTAGGAGCTGTGTTTTCACATTATGAGAAAATATCAAGGACAGTGAGGGAGCTTGCTCCACCTTTGCATCGAGTTGCCTTGGTGTTGTACTACCCAAGTGGTCACTTATGCTTGGATTCGCCGATAGTTCTTCGGCATGAAACTCGTAGATCGTAGTTTTCGATCTTAGAGTTTCGCATACTGGCTGTAAAATAATAACGGATTTTTATCCCCTTAATCTTATTTGGTTATTATTGAAAAACCAAGTTTACACAAATATGATGTTGAAATAACAATATTTTAGTGCCCTTGTGGATAGAGCTCGGTATTCGGCTTGGACAAAAATCCAAAATTCGTCAAGAGTTATTTCATACAATTTAATTTTCAGAGTACGATCCGTTGACAAATTAACTAATTATTGTTCTTCTTGTAACGAAAATTCACAACTCGATGTATTGACTGTGCCAAATGGATTTCGTATCCAGTCGTAACTGTGTGTATTTAAGGAAGGAAAGTAACTTGAAATCTTTTCTTCCAATATTGTTAAATTTTTACACATTAAAAATAGTACCTATAAACGATATTCTATTGGTTTAGAAGTAAACGCACCAATCAGTCTTAAGTTGTTAGGATCAGAGTAACCAATTACACTTAGAACTGGGATATCTTTCACCGGACGAACACTTGTAACCAGTTGACGGAACACGTGTTCCTGGAAACACTGGTTAAGAACCACTGCCTTAGACAATAACTATATCACATAGAAATACAACAATCGATAGAAGCTTCTAGATATTTGATATGTTAAACAGACAACTCAAACATTGCGAACTACCTGAAAAGGACCTTAGGATCATACAGCGAAAGAGAAATAAGCAGCCTACATATCTTAGAGACTTTGTGTGTGTGTGTGTGTGTGTGTGTGTGTGTGTGTGTGTGTGTGTGTGTGTGTGTGTGTGTGTGTGTGTGTGTGTGTGTGTGTGTGTGTGTGTGTGAATATGGTATACGTGCTTGTACCTATATGTGCTTTTGGTACATACAGGGGCGCACCGGCCATATGTGCAATTGTGTGCGACCGACACACACAGGCGCCAGGACAGTAAAGACGCCAAAGAGGAGGAAATGCTTTTAAAAAAAGTTTTTTTAAAGTATTTTTTTTATTGGAGGGGGGGATATGGACGCAAACTAAAGTTTTGCACACAGGCGCCGGACGCTGCTGGCGCGCCCCTGGTACAATAGTATGTAATGTAAATAGTATGTATGAATAGTTTGATTGCTTAAAAAAAAATTACCATCATAACCGTCAGACCTCCATGTAATAAAACTTATGACTGAATATTATAAATATCAAACAATACTTATCAATTTAATGCTATAAACTTACGGAATTGTGGAATTTCCTGTTAGTACGGTTGCAATAATGAAATACCGTGAGATGGCATATTGAAAAGAACAGTACTTTTTAAATCATATAATCTTTCCTAACTTACATTGTCTAAATATATATCATTTTTTTAAAAAATAAATTAGGAAATTACTGATCTTTTTTATACTCGTAGTCATCTTACATTGGCTACTGAGGTGTCACTTTTTAGAATTGTCTGTTAATGTCTAATTGCCATTTCGTGATCTTGTACGATGCCTATGACACTTAGGCGAAAATTCTACGCTAATAAAGTGTTTTACGAGAGTTTTCCTCCGGTGTTATAATTCTTTTCAGTATGGTTACATCTCACCATACTCACAGGTGATGCATTTCATCAACCCTCCATCTCCAACCAAATATCATGTTCCCCATTCTCTTAATCACATCCCTTAACTTCATCATAACAATAATTTTAGGGATGGCTTCTTGTTCTGCATTCGCAAACATCTCACAAGCTTACAAAGGGGAGGAGGGTGAAAAGTTCTGATAAACACCTAGAACATGGTTCTTCCTCAATTCCTTGATGGTAATTATCCCAACTTTTCAGCACACCCTCGTAAATGTGGCAATCATATCATTCTCACCTCTAATTCCTGTCTACCAGGCTCTGTAGCTGGCATTCCTCAATCTATCCTCATGCCTAACATTCCATAAATCCTATGCTGAGTAGTTGCTATTCTTTTAATCCTACTCAAAATCTCCTTTCGAAAATCAGGTAACCAGATCAGTGTGTATATATATATATATATATATATATATATATATATATATATATATATATATATATATATATATATATATATATATATATATATATATATATATATATATATCTTTTATTTTAGTGAAAAGTTATTATATTTATTTTTATTTATTTTTATTTTTATTTTATTTTATTGTCCAATACTCATCTTCTCATGGTGCACCCTGTTAGGTATCTACCTGGATACTGAACAAATGAGGATGGGCTGGCAATTTGGAATTTAACCAACCAAATTGTATTCTTATTGGTTTAAACCAAAATACAAAATGATGGTACAACATGACAGAATTCTATGCCGGATAGGACGTCGCCCTGTTAAACAAGACCCCCGTTGTTTTCGCCAGGGAACCAGGGGGAAACAGCGAAAAGTCAGCTACTGGAACAAATCTGAAAGCACACCCCAACTCAACATCACCAGAGTTAAAGATCGGTACTCTCAACATAAGAAGCCTGAATGGTAAAGAAATTGAGCTAGCTGAGGAATTAGATAAGTACTAGATCGACATAATAAGGGTGACCGAAACAAAAAAGACAAAAACTGGCGAGATCTTTCTGAGCAATAAATACAAAATGTTATATTCGTTTTGTGTTTATTGCTTCTATTTATTAGCCATAGTATTCAACACTAAATACGAGGCTAATCTTCTTGAATGGCAGGCACAATCTCAAGTAGAGTGATGTGACCAGATATCAGAACGGGGAACTGTACAATGAGACTTATTTGTGCCTATGGTCCCACAGAAGGTTCTACTAAGGTAGAAGTGAAGGAATTTTTTGAAGCTTTAGAGAAAGGAACTAACACAATGAAAAAGGAAAAGTTGGTCCTTGTTGGTTATCTAAATAGCAGAGTAAGAAATGATTGTCAGACATACAAAAATATTTTGGTAAAATTTGGAGAAAAGAGCAAAGCTAATAATCATGGCAAATACCTTTTGGATTTCTACTCAGGACATGGACTGGTTATTACTAACACCATGTTCCAGCATAAAAATGTGCACAAATTCACATGGAGAGAAGAGGCAAGGAATAAGAAAAGTCTCATTTGACTATGTTATTGTCGGTAGCGATGTTCTCCTTCTATTGGTCCATTTTGATAAGGTTTCACTGGCCTTGTGCAGGACACCATATCGTACAGAGGATTTTAAATTCGAAGTGATGACTGTTTATTTAGTTTTGAGCAGGATAAAATTCAATTTCATTTTGAAAAGCAGAACATTTAAGAAAGTTTTAAAGGGAATAAAAGTTGAGTAGCGCTCAAATGTGAACTGTAGACTAAAATACACAAAGATTATTGAAGAAAAAATGAAAGTGTTTGAGAACAGGAACCAAACCTTAGAGATTCAGTGGCAAGAAATTAAGAAAACATTGATTGATTCAGCCAGAGAGGCATGTTGGTGAAGTTGTCTGCAAGGATAGAAAAATCAGAACTCCATGGTGGACACAGGAAATTAAAGAGGCAGTAAAGTAACAAAATAAAACATATCGAAAGTTCCTGACAAATAAGTCAGCTTGTGCTCTTAGAGAATACAGAGAAAATGTAAGAAAGCTAAACACTGTTAAAAACTAGCTAAACAAAAGTCGTGGGAAGACTTTGGTAAGAAAACACAGAAAATAAATGTCAAAAAGGTGGCAAGATATTCTGGAGGTTGTTGAAGAAACTCAGAAACGGAGGAAAGAGTGTTGTAAAAGGAATTAGAGAAGATAAAAGTGACATGCAAACTGGAGAAAAAGATATCCCTGAAGTATGGAGTAATTACTTTGAAAAATTGCTAAATGAAACAAGCAGTGATAGCACTGTGGTAAACAAAATACTCAACAGGCATACATTCAGGAATACATATCCATACTTGAAGTAGAAGAAGCCATCAAAAGCTTGAAATGTGAAACGGCAGCAGGAATAGATGATATTAGACTAGAAATGCTGAAGTATGGAGGTATAAAAGTCTTACAGTGGCTGCACTGCATAGTTCAGAAGACCTGAACAGAGGGACGAATTCCCAATGATTGGAGTAAAGCTCTCTTAGTACCTATATTATTATTATTATTATTATTATTATTATACACCTCCAGGGAGTCCAAAGACTCATCGAGGGAGAGTGTGCCAACAGCATCGAACGATTGGTCCCCTTCTAACTACTAACCACGCTCAAACTTACTTAACTGAGCCATTAGTAGCAGAGGCTCTACCAATTGACCAACCTTTGCCATAAAAAGGGAAATAAAACTGACTGTGAGAATTACAGAGGACTTTTCTTACTGAGTGTTCCTGGTAAGATTTATGCAAGTATACTTGAGAAACGGTTGAGAAAAATTGTGGAAGAAAAGCTTGGTGAAGAACAAGCTGGATTCAGACCAAATAGATGCTGTCAGGATTCTTTATTTGAGCTGTAAGTCATCAGTTAGAATTGAAGGAAGTACAGGAAGATGATTTAATGTTAAATCTGGTGTCAGACAAGGATGTACATTATCCCCTCTGTTATTCATTATCTACATGGATCACATTACGAAGGAAAGTGGCATTAAACCTGATATCAAAAGTGGGTATGTTCATGTAAGCTCTTTCCTTTATGAGAACGATGTTATACTTGTAAATAAATCCGCTACAAGTCTACAAGATTCCCTGACTAAATTAAATAACTATTGTAATAGATATGGTATGAAGGTTAGCAATAACAAGACAAAGATAATGAAAATAGGCAGAAGCATTGAAAATGTCAACTGCATTGTGAATGGAGAACGTGTGGAACATATTTCAACTACTTAGGCACGATTTTTTAGTGAAGATGATAAATTAAATATGGAAATAGACAACAGAATCAACAAAGCTGGTATGTTAGGAAGTCAATTGAATTAATTCATATGGAATAAGAGAGAAATTAGTCAGAACACTAAATTAGCTGTATACAAGACAGTTTTCAAACCAATTTTAACTTATGGATCTGAGAACTGGGTCAGAAGTAAAACACTTGACCAAAAGGAAGATGAGCAGTATTACTGCTCACCTTCCTGCCGAAGTAATAATCTCGTTCACTGTTCGTCAAATAGACAGACTTGGTTAGCCAACTGGATAGGATAATTGGCTATTATCTATTGAGCATGTGCACTACGCATCCATGCACTCTTCTAGTGTTGGGAGAGACTCCGTGGATTACATAATCTATGGAAACCTACTCTCGAGACCAAACGTAGACCTTATTCAGTTCATGCGAGCCTCCAATAAACAGGACAGTGGTCTTGCACGGGACAGTGAAATTCGTATACCATCTAAATATTCACAAACATCTCTGCCCACAACCTATTGGCTGGAGAAGCTCTTCACTCTACCAACAAGGCTGACATTACTTTATCTTCTCACTCTTTTGCCTTACAACTGTCCCTTAAGGTCGCGATGGAATTATTTTGAAACTAATCATTTTATTTCCAGCTCCGATTTGGTATATTTATTAATGAAAAATCAATAATTTTTCATTAATAAATATAAATATACTTTTCTACTACTTCTCAACATTTGCGACACTCCACAAGATGGAATTGGTAAAGTACATAGGATTTATTTTGATAGGAATAAAGAACATACACTGATGGAATCGCGTATTTTTAAAGATATTTGTAATGTTGAAACTGCTATAATATAGAACAGAATTATATTGGCCAGCAGCCAAAACGATACTTTCAACTTACGCCAAATTTAAGAATTCGGGAAAAAAAAAAAAAAAAAAAATTATACAGGGTGTTCGGGATAAATTTGACATATTTATAATTAATTATATTTTTCCGTAAGTTACATGTATTAACACACACTTCTCTTCATTTAAAAGTTTGGACCCTTCTTCATTCATATACAAGATGTCAGAAAGGATGGATAGCTGGAACCCACCTGAATCATGGAAGAGAATAACTTGTATCATGATGATTCGTGCCTGCCATCAAAATAAGGATATTACGACTGCTGCCCAATGCTCCCTGAATACAGTAAAAACAATCAGGCATGAACTAGAGACTTGCAATGGTGACTACGAGGATGTAGCAAGAAGAAAGATCCCTAGCAGACGATCTGATTGCGTTCGTACAGCAGAATTCCTCGCAAATCTGCAGGAACAGGTGTTGAAGAACCCTGGCATTGGAATTCGGGCTTTGTTCGTGGAGTTGCTAACTGTAGTCAAGCCCTGGATAACAAGGGTAGGCAATGGTAGGCCGTATGTATGGCAGCAGGATTCGGCCCCTTGCCACACCTCTGGGAAAAGTCAAAAATGGTTGTCTGAAAATTTCTACGACTTCACCAGTCCAAATGTTTGGCCTCCAAACTCCCCAGACCTTAACCCCATGGATTATTTTGTATGGGGCGCAGTTGAAAAAGACACCAATCGCACTTCCAGTAATACAAAAGCCCAGTTAATGGATAAAATTAAAACAGTTTTTGCGGCCCTTCCCAGGGAGACTGTAGCATCAGCTTGTTCGAGGTTCCGAAGCAGAATTGAAGCTGTGATCGATGCTAATGGTGGTTATTTTGAGTAAATCTTGTTGATAGTATTGTAATTAACTCTGCCTGTAATGTTTTTTTGTCAATTCATTAAATTTAATAGATACAAAGAAGATTTTCTTTTTCCTTACGAAACTGTCAAATTTATCCCGAACACCCTGTATATATATTTCTGAAAATGAAAGCTGGGCCGAACAAAGCGGCCTTTTGTAGCTGCCCAATTATTAATCCATCTAACTCTTTCTTCTAGATGTTTTTTCAATGTTTTAGGGATGGCGCCTAAAGCACCTATTATTATGGGAACAATTTTCGTTTTCTTTTGCCAGATTAGTTCAACTTCGATTTGCAAATCGCGATATTTTTAATTTTTTCATTTTCTTTGTCGTCAATCCGACTCTCTCCTGGTGCTGATATTTCGATAAACTTAACACCCTTGTTTTCACTTTCTTCAACCACTGTGATATCGGGTGTATTACATTCCAAGCTTTTGTCAGTCTGGATTTTGAAATCCCAGAGTATTTTAGCTTTTTCATTCTCAACCACTTTAGATACTTCAAACCCATACTTTTTACATAAATGCCAGTGGGTTATCTTAGCTACGTTATCATGCCTTTTACGGTACTCAATTTGTGCGATTTTGCTGCATCCACTTATGATGTGGTCTACCGTTTCTTCCTTTTCTTTGCACAATCTACATTTACTGTCATCTTGAATTTTTTCTATTTTTGCCTTCATAACGTTGGTTTTAATGGCCTGTTCTTGTGCTGCAAAAATTACCGATTCTGTTTCTTTCTTTAGTGCTCCATTTCTCAATCATTGCCAGGTAGGTCAAGGTGCTGTCAGCGCTGTCCTCTATGCTGTGAAGGTATTTTCCATGCAATGCCTTATTTTTCCATCTTTCAGTTCTCACTTTTACTTGGTTGGTTTTGTATTCCAATTTTGTCTCCATGGGTTTAAATAAACCCTCTTTCCTTACCTCAATTAGAAATTTTCTGTTGTTTGCTGCAGATAATCATTTAAATTTTGTCTTTCTTCTTCAATAACTTGCTTCACTTGTAATAATCCTCTACCTCCTTTTTTGCGTGATAGATATAGCCTATCAATGTAACTGCGAGGATTGAGGGCATGGTGCATTGTCATTAATTTTCGAGTTTTTCGGTCTAAATCTTCCATCTCTAGCTGGGTCTTTCAACAATGCCTGTTGAATATCTCAGAACAGGTATGGCCCAGGTATTAATTGCATTTATCAAATTTCCAGCATTAAGCATTGACTTAAGGAGTTTTCTTAATCGTCTAATGTATTCTGCTCTAATTCTTTCTTTGATCTTATTGTGCAGAATTTGTGATGCTTCAAAAATTCCCAAATATTTGTAGTGTCTTCGAATTTTATTGCTTTGATTATTTCACCATTGAGCAGCTCGATTTCGTTCATATCGTCAAACTTTCCTCTTGTTATTCCAGCAATTGCACATTTGTCTAAGCCAAAATCCATTGATATATCTTGACTGAATATGTGCACAGCGTTAAGCAACCGAGTTCATTCTCTGATTTTGCATACGGCTTCAGATCGTCCATGTATAAAAGGTGAGATATCTTTGCACTCTTTTGCGCAGTTTGATAACCATGAGCAGTTTTATTTAAAATTCTAGTTAAGAGGATCAATGATAATATAAACAATAGAAGAGATAATGAGTCTCCTTGAAAGATGCCCATTTTGATGTTTACCTCTCCAATTTCTTCTCTATTTAGAACCAACGTTGTTTTCCAGTTTTTCATGCTGGATTGCAAAACGTTTTGCACGTTTTCGCTAATACCAAATAGTTCTGTGCATTTTAAAATCCAACTAGGAGGCACCGAATGAAACGCTCTTTCATAATCTATCCAAGCCATATGAAGGTTGGTTTTTCTACGTTTGCAATTTTTAAGAATCATTTTATCAATCAGCAATTGGTCTTTTGTGCTTCTTGAAGTTTTGCTGTTACCTTTTTGTTCAATATGGAGAAGAGAATGTGCTTTAAGATAGCTGTATATTTTATCAGCTAGTATGTCTGTGAGTAGCTTAAAAGTTGTTGGCAGGCAAGTTATTGGTCGGACGTTTTCTGAGTTTGGACCTTTTTCTTTATCCTTTATGATCAAAAACGTTTTCCCTGCTGTGAGCCATTCTTCTTTGCTTTTTCCTTCTAAAACATCATGAAATTGGTTAGCAAGTCTTTCGTGTAAGCCTGTTAGATATTTTAACCAGTAGCCATGTAATTCATCCTTCCCGGGTGTTGACCAATTTTTTTTAGCTTGCTTTTGAACCATTTCAGTTGTTATTTTCAGTTGGTCCATTTTTCGTTCTTGAGATTCGTTCGTAATTTGTTCAATCCACTTTGCCTTGTTATTGTGCCTCTTAGGGTTGTCCCATAGGTTTTTCCAAAACTTTAGTGTATTTTCTTTGTCTCTGGTATTTATATTTATATTTTCTTTAAGGTTATCATTCCTGCAGCAATCAATTTTCTTCTAAAACTGGTGCTGATTTGCGCGAAACATCGAATTTTGCTTGTACTGTTCAATAGTGCACTGTATCTTCTTATTTTAGCTGCAACTGCAACTAATGTTGTTTCACTTCCTCTAATACTTCATCAATCGGTCATGTTCCAGTATTATATCTCTTTATGTGGTTATTTCGGATTTTTGTGTTTTTCAGCTTCTTTTGCTTAAGGTTTTTCAAATTGCTCACGTCTGCTCTGAGTTTAAGAATTTTATTCTCCAGTCGATGCTTCCATTTTGGTTCCTGAGCCTTACTGCTTTTGGGTTCACTAATCTTATATCCTAATTCAGATGTTACGACGTAGGCTATTGAGTACATATGTTGATTCGTTTGCCCAATAGTTCCAGTAGGAATATCCCTTGCAGCTTTATTGGCCTCTTTTAGGAGTTCCTTCAGTTTTTGTTGAGGTACTTCTCTCAATACTGGAAGCTTAACTCGTTCCTTGTTCATTTGTTCGATAATTTTTTTTGCGAGTTCTTGTTCCTTATCTGATAACTTCCTTTCAACTATTTGTATCTTTTCAAAGTTTTCAGCAATCTGCACGTTGGAATCTGGTTCTGCTCCATTCATATTCTTGGTCACTTCAGGGTCAGTAAGGTCTCCTTTTACAGCTTGAGGTTTCAGTGCTTCTAGCTCAAGTTCACTAAATACCTTGCGTTTTATAATGAAGCTGCGTTGCTGCATCAGCCTTTCGAATGAAATTTCAGAATTTGGGTGTCGTTCAAGCCAAAGTTGGAACATTCGATTCTGAAATCCCCTAACTAATGGGTTTGAACTGTAGAAACACTGCATGACTTGTCGATTTTCAGCCATACACCACTTTTTCCTAGTAAATACTTTCGAGTTCTGTGGATCTTGCTCCTGTAGCCCATTTGTCACTGGCTGTCCAGGAAGCCTAACATCCAGTGCGGTCCTTGGTAACCCGCGCGACGACCGATGCGGTATAGAGTTCTGATTTGTCTTCACCATTTTTAACTGAGGGTGGGCAGGTGCATGAGATAAAAAAAATAGGTAAATAGGACAGCATCACCCCTAGCCCTCGAATACTCTAATAACATTGGAGGGGAAGGAGCAAGGTGAAAAGAAATACAGAGGGAAAGAAGAGTATGGACCAGTCTACAGATAATATAACAGGTGTATATTACATGAAGTAAGGCGTGGTCCAGCTTCAGATGCCTCGGGTTCGCCATGCCCGTACTCACTAGAGTGAGCCCTTGAGGATTATATACATTAGGGTTACCAAGTAATTTTATAAACTTGGTTATTTTACTCCTAATCCCAAGTAAGCAAACAATTAAGTTTGCGCCTGAACGTAGTTCAAGTCTAAAGGTGGTGCAACACCAGGGCAACTCATTGTAAAGGTGGGTAAAGCTCTGATCACTATTCTTAGTATTTTCCATAATGTAAAGCACCTCTCACTAAGAGAATAGTGATCAGAGCTTTACCCACCTTTACAATGAGTTGCCCTGGTGTTGCACCACCTTTAGACTTGAACTACGTTCAGGCGCAAACTTAACTGTTTACTTACTTGGGATTAGGAGTAAAATAACCAAGTTTATAAAATTACTTGGTAACCCTAATATACATTATTCCCAAGGTAAAAAAATTTATATATATATATGTTATATATGTTAAGAATACCAAGCAATTTTTTAAACCTGGTTTTACTCCATTTCCCAAGTAAGCAAACAGACAAATAAGTCAAGTTTGCGCCTGCAAGTGATGCAAGTCTAGCTGATCCTACAGGTAGTGCAAGACCAAGGCAACTCGTGGTAAAGGTGGCATGAGCTCTGATCACTAATCTTTATATTTACCCTTAATGCCAAAACACATCTCCAAGAAGGAGATGCATGATGTTTTGTATGAAAGGCAAGAGGCCACTACCCAGACCGGTTTCGACCTTTATTGAGGTCTCATCAGTGGGAGCTAGGCTAGAAATACCAAGATTTAGTAATACAGAGCTCATAAGTATTTTACCAGAACAAGTTGCCATAAGGTGTTTTAACCTTATTAAATAAAAATCTCTGGAGGAGATATAAATGTAGAAAGTATTTTACCTTGGGTATAATAAATGTTAAGAATACCAAGCAATTTTTTAAACCTGGTTTTACTCCATTTCCCAAGTAAGCAAACAGACAAATAAGTCAAGTTTGCGCCTGCAAGTGATGCAAGTCTAGCTGATCCTACAGGTAGTGCAAGACCAAGGCAACTTGGCATTAAGGGTAAATATAAAGATTAGTGATCAGAGCTCATGCCACCTTTACCACGAGTTGCCTTGGTCTTGCACTGCCTTTAGGATCAGCTGGACTTGCATCACTTGCAGGCGCAAACTTGACTTATTTGTCTGTTTGCTTACTTGGGAAATGGAGTAAAACCAGGTTTAAAAAATTGCTTGGTATTCTTAACATTTATTATACCCAAGGTAAAATACTTTCTACATATATATATACACACACACACACACACTATATGTGTATATATATGTGTGTGTGTGTGTGTGTGTGTGTGTGTGTGTGTGTGTGTGTGTGTGTGTGTGTGTGTGTGTGTGTATAAAACTTGTTTCAAATTTCACAGAAACATAGTGTCTGTCTTTATTTATTCCCTGAAGGCCATAACAGCTATGTATGATCATGTCAAGAATCCTGAATAAGTAAATGAGTATCGATATAACTGCATGATAGACTGTCAACGAAACACATAACTTTTTTATGTGTTTCGTTGGGGGAGGGGGCGTTTCGCTTCTCAAAAAGTTTTTTTTTTGGGGAAGGAACAATATTAATATTTTGTTATTAAAATATTAAAATGTCAGTATCAGTGGAAGCCGGTGAAAATTCTAAGTGAAGGTGCTGCATATACAAAGTAAAAAAAAAATCTTTTTTTCCTAATCAGTAACCAATTTATTAATAATTAAATTTACATATTAAAAAATTGCTTTATTAAAAATATTTCGCCCTCACCACTAACAAACACCAATAATAAAAGTTTCGTATCTCACAGAAATAACGCGCGCAAGCATACGATTTATCTGTAAGCGACACTGCCCAAACGAGCAGTGTCGGAATCACTTGTAACGTGCAACGACAAACGCAAACGAATATCGGCGAGTCTAGCTGCAATTGGCCGAACGCAATAATTCTGACACTGCATTAGATCGCAGTGCATTTGTTTCGTGTAACGATAATTGAGAAAATATAATTATTTTCATATTTTCAACAGTGACATCATAATTCAGCCTTGTATCAATAATAAGTTTAAAATAACATATAAGTTAAAATTATATGTTATTTTAACAAAATAAAATAAGATTTACAAAAAATAGTTCACCCTCACCACGAACACGCACCAATAATACGTTTCGTATCTCACAGAAGTAACGCGCGCAAGCATACGATTTATCTGTAAGCGACACTGCCCAAATGAGCAGTGTCGGAATCACTTGTAACGTGCAATCACTTGTGATTGCACGTTACAAGTGATTCCGACAAACGGATATCGGCCGAATGTGATAATTCCGACACCGAGTTAGATCGCAGTGTATTTGTTTCGTAATCTAAAGCGCTAATCGAACAATTCCAATTATTATCTACTCAATCAATGTCGAAACATAAGCTGTAACCTTTAAGATGTTGTACTGCATTTATATAATGTTGTAAGCATTGTTATTATTTATACACACAAACGAAATTTAATTTTTTCATTTTTTCCTTGGGGTGCTGCAGTGTCGCAGTGCTCATGTACGAGCTGCCACTGGTCAGTATTATCTTAGAGTCTCCGTAGCTCAGTCGGTATAGACGAGGCCAGGTCGGAAAGACCTGGGTTCGATTCTCTTCCAAGATGTGAGGAACCTTTATGTGGTCTCTTTCGACGAGTTAGCCGGTCTCATACGGAGGTAGGGTTTTTTCCACCCGGAAAATTGGGTTCTTCGTCCCACAGATCAGACAAACTGTCTCGTGAATACACACACACACACACACACACACACACACACACACACACACACACACACACACACACACACACACACACACACGGATCTATAGTCATAAAATAGGTACTTAATCCCTCATTTGGAGGATCAACCTGTCCTAAGGGACGGGGGAGAAAAGAGGGGAACCCATATGAAATAAATAAGTATTATCTTAACTTGATGTAATAGTCCCCACTATCTTAAAACATTAATTTTTATTGCTTCCCCTTTATTTTTTGGAACAAGTATTATAAGATATAAAGAAGCATAAATACATTAAAATTAATACATCACGTGATTCGAATGATATAATAACTGTGATACTAATTAGATCGCACATTAGCATCACCTGAAAATAGCTTAACGTTGGACATTTTTTTCAGCCCCGACGTACAAAATTTCTCAGATCTCAGCATCCTTAACCTACAAAATTGACATTCAGGATGTTGGTTAGTCCGCATAACTAGAATAGTAATTGTTAGTAAAATTACTTTTAAAATAGCAAATGCAACATGTTTTCCTTAAATCTACTTTACGTTTGCATTATCATTATCACCTAGATAATCATATTCACGTATTTAGTAGAAATTAGCCTAATAATACATTATATGAATAATGGATGAGGCAGACTTCATTGTATGCGATTTAGTGTCTCATATGGAGGCGGTGAATTCACAAGTGAATAGTCATTTCATAGTTGAAGTTGAGGCGAATTAATCTCACGAGCAATGATATCTAATCAAACCTATATATCTAAATTACGTGGTATTGCAGAGAGTTTTACTCATTAAAAAAAATTCAGACCGCTTATAAACCAAGAAGCCCAGTGTACTCGAAATTCAATGCAAAGAAACTGAAAAATTTTCTGATAAATATTTTACGAGCAAACGAGATTTACCTATTAATCATAAGAGTCTATAAAGTAACTTCAAAAGGACAGTTAACTTTGAATTAATTCATGTTTGAATTCACGCAGAACACTGATTTGAAACTTTGTTGTTTAAAGTTTGTTGCCGTTTATCTTGGTTAATCCAAAACGTCAAATTAAAAAAAAAAAAAAATCTATTAACCATGAAAAGTAATGATACATTGGATGTGAAATTGATCAATTATGTGAAATATGTAAAAAAATAACACGCCTTCGTAGCTTTATTTAATAGCGACAGTTTACTTTGGTTGGAAAGACTTGGATCTGAGTTCCGTAAACGACGCGAGGAACTTTTATAAGGAAGTTTCACCTGAAGTTACATTGGCCCGTTCAGTAAGTTAGCAGGTTTTTGTTTTATCCTTTATACATATTTTCTAGTTGTAATGTGAAATTAATAACAATTTAAACGAATAGAGAGAGTGAAGAAATACCTAGACTTGGGAGGTCATGTTTCAAATAAGGAAGAGGTCATCCACGTATCTCCACTAAATGGCTGATTTCAATGTTTAGCTAGAAAACATACTTCGAAATTCTCCATCAGTCGATGGAGGAGATAAGGAGTTCCCCATTGCTAATCAAAACTGAGCGGGATGGCAAACTCCCTTTCTAGATGTCCTCATCACAAGGAGAGCTTGGAGGTAGATTGTAAGTCTACTCACACTAGACACCGTCTTCATGCTGCCTTTCTTCACCGCTTCTCAAAAGCTAGGCATTATCAAGTTAAGACAGAACTCTAATTCCTCTTTGATTTATTTATTAATATATGTTCAAAAAAAAATTAACACGATTTTTTTTCAAACCAGCCCTACTCCATAATTAGAACATCCAGTACAGAAAATCGATCGCCACTCCATACAATGGCGATATATCTATCAGGCTTGTGACTCTTTTCAAGAATCATACCATTAGGGCTACATTCAAGCCGTTTGAAACCATTCACAGTCTTATCAGATCTTCTAAGGATATCATTCTCTTTTACAGATACCTGGGAATCTTAAGATAGAGACTCCCTATGTAGGCCAAATCACATGTTCATGTGGTTTGGCCTTCATAGGACAGACAAGTCATGGTTTTGAGGTAAGAAAGAAAGAATATAGTGACGTTGAGCACAAAAGAAGAAAAGATTTGGCCTAGCATGCCATATCTCAGATACTGGCCATATAGTTGACGGAATATTCTCACTATGCCGTATTTCTAGATTCTCAAAGAATCCGTGACTGTGATCCATTCACATGGATCTCTTAACGGAAATCAAGGACTTTGTATTAAATGATATCTGTAAATCTCTCATTAGATCTTTTAACACATTAGATTTGAAATTTTCAAACAATTCTTTATCGGGTGACAGTTGGAACATGTGCCACACGATTCGGTATTCGTTTTAAGATGATTTTATTCATTTCCATTATAATGATGTTTTCATCGCTGAATAACTCTGTAGGCTTCCTTTTATTTTCTTATTTCTTTATTTCTTAATCTATTTTTATATGCTTCATATGTGTACTTTTTTATAAGATCCTGACGAAGCCACAAGTCGGGTGTGAGTGAAACTAGTTAGTATAAGTTTTTAAATTTACGACGAGTAATAAAATTTTGTGAGCCTCGGATTCTTTTCTTCTTTCTAATTACTTGCCCCACCCCCATTTTGTATGTAGCAGGTCAAAATGACATTATGAATGTCACTTTGAATTTCAGAATGGTGTCAAAATGAAGAAAAAAATAATTTTTCTTCTTCATTTTGACCTGCCATTCTGAAACAGGTCTACTCGAGAAGCTTTGAACAATGAAAGAATCGTAGAAATCGCTCCGTACAGTGAAGATTGCAATGAAAAAGATAACTCAATGCAATTCATATGGATTTTAATTTCCGTACGAAATTTTATGTCAAGAATATTTTTGATCATTCCTAGTATAAATCTCTAGCCATCGTGATAAAAACAAACTCAGTGTAAACACATCATACGAAATCCAGTGTGTCATTGACATATTTGATCGGTTTTAACAATTACTTAAATTTCAATTTGTCAGCTGCCGGTGGGACAGTAATTTATAGAATTCCTATTCTGCAAAGATTTTTTCATGACGTAATTTCAATAAGAAAGGCCAAATAATCAGCCTTAAATCCCCACTATTATTACGGTATGTATGAGTTAATTATTATTTTTTATGTTCTCATTACACCCTTGTTAACCTCGCTCCACTTGGATTCAGTTCCTTTATCCTCCAACGCATCAACCCAAGTCCTCCAGACCAGTGTTCAAAGTTATTAACCTAAAATTAGTGATTTAGTATTGTCAGATAGTTAAGTAGTAACCTAAAGCTGTCAATGATCGTTATCTGTGAAACAGTGTTAGGCACGTGCTACTCCTTTAGATTAAGGTTACATTATGAACACACACACACACACACACACACACACACACACACACACACACACACACACACACACACACACACACACACACACACACACACACACACACACACACACACACACACAGAGAGAGAGAGAGCCTTGGGGTAATGATATACCGACGATAATCTTTCTATCCTTGTCTCACATGCATTAAGTATATCGTGGTCGACCTCGATATTGACTTACAACACACGAGAATACAAACGTGAAGTCGACTTTGTGGGAAATCGATTCTAATCCACTTTTTTTTTGTTCTTCATTTTGACTAAATGTAATTGACTTGTTGCCATATAGGAAGTGAAGGATAGAAGGCCACCTCAGAGCTTACCAATAGCATGATGATTTTGGTAATAGCATTCGTGAATGGGAGGAACATAGATACCATAGAGGAGGAGGAGGGGGGGGGGTGCATTCTTTGATTTTGTCACATTTTTCCAGTAACCACTCTGGTTACTGCCTAAAATTAATTTCATCCTGGATTTGCTAGACACATTACACAGTATCTTTTTTCTTTTTTTTTTTTTCAAAAGTTAATTAGCAATATATTAGTAATTAATCAGAACTATTCTGATCTCTTATTTATCCTTCTCACTAACACCTGTTCTAGTAATATTTATATTTAGATTGTAATACACTACGTCCTTTACTTATTACACTACTTTATTTTTGTTGTTGCTGCTTCTTGACTGGCGAACTAGATGCCGCTCGGATCTACCGCAGATTGTTGAATAAGGTAACCAAGCAATGAAGTAACGATAGAGGGTATTTATTTAGGAGGAGTTCAATTATATGCACAGTTCGTTACTGAAGTTTGAAAGATTTTCTATACAAAATTATGTTTACAGTAAGCAATAATGTCAAAAACGGCTCTGGGTTTTGTTGCTATGATAATGAATGCAATTATTAAATACGAAAACCATCTGTTATTATTATTATTATTATTATTATTATCATGTGATAATATCATTAATATGATATTACTATGTAACATGAAAAAATAATGTAATAAAACATTATTATTATTAAAAATTATGTAAATAATGAGTCTGCATTGTATGTTTGTGAGAATTAGAAAATATAATATTTTAATTGCATATGTGTAAATACTGTGTATAATCACACTTTCTCAAACTTTGAAAAAAAAAGAAAGAAAGTAAACTACAACATGTAATGTTATTTAACTTGTGTAACTCTGAACTATATAATTGTAAATTATTACTGTGATTATTATTTTAAAAAATAGCAAAAAACTAAGTTATTATCATTATTATCTCATCATTGTGAAAAATATACGTAGCACTTAGTGCGAACCTTGTAAAATAATATACTGAATGTTACTCAAGATGATTATTGTGCATATGTAAATATTTGAGAGATGAATAAAAAATATTATTATTATTATTGCATATAATTTCTTTCCTTATTGGCTGACAAAAGTATACAATTCAAATTACTAATTTTAGTTAAATTTCATCTGGCGTGAGCAGAATATTAATTTGCATCTGTTGGAATCATTTTATTCATTTTTCCTAATAACAAATAATATTACATTTCTTCTTCTCCTTCCGACAGTACGATGTGTATCTATTAATTACATATTAATATATAATTTTACGTGCTTTTGATTTATGGCCACTATATTGTTAAACAGCATAAAAATAAACTACTTGGTTACGTTTCCTTATTAGAATTAAAATATAGCCTTTGGGTTTTGTTTTTCTCTTTCTCTTTTTGACAGTCTGTAGCAGCTACTATTCCTTCGAAAAATTTCCTTGTACTACGTCCTGTTCTCTCTCTGTCTCTCTAACATTTTGTATCCCGTAGAATGCACAGCACGGTTGAATGTATGAGCTAATGAACCTTCTTGTTTGTCTGTCGCATATTTTTTTCCCGCCTTTGGTGCATAATTTCAGATTACTGCTGCGTTAATAATTCATCGCCTGTGTTAATAAAGGCAGATTTTTATTTTTTTTTTCCGCCCATCCAGGGTTTGATTGCAAAGACGACAGCCGTTAATAGTTGTTTTACTCCACCCCAAACACTACAATAACATTTTATTGCATCCTGTTTTAATTACACACGCGTGCCAGTGAAACACGTGCGTCCAATACCAAACAGCGAGCAACTGGCATGTATATGCAGCCTAAAGGGCGAAGTGTACTGGGAAGTGAGATGCATAAAAGGTACTTTATAACTTGTTATCTGATTAGTTTTTCTCGTGCTTTTATGTGCTTTCTCGCGAAACGTGAGGTTTGTGCCATTTCCACACAACATCATTAAACAAATAAATAGCATTCTTATCACAGACGTTTATCTTTACAGATCACTGCTCGACGCATTTTTACTGTGGCGTATAAATAACAAAAATACTAACAGTAAAACATGAAAAACAGGATTAATTATTTGTTAAATGACGGCGGAAGATTTATAATTCAGCTGCGTGTTTTCAAAAGGAAGAAGTACACTAAAAATATGTAGGAAGAGGGGGGGGGGAGAAGGGAAGCTGTCTCATGCTGTTTACTGAACCTCTTCAATAAAACAGTATTAGAATTATAAGTAGTGGCGAAGAAATCATCCCACTTATTTATACGCACCTGGGTGCTCGCGCACTCACACAAAGGTATAGCAGAGAGAGAGATTTTCTATTTTAAGGGGAAGGGATTATTATCATTGCTAACTAGGTGGTAAAAGAGGTTTAAAAAATTAGAAGGAAGGAAACTTCCTCCTATTTCCTCTAGTATGGTGCTAGCATAACATTGGAAACAAGGGTTATCTGTTTAACTGTTGGATATTATTACACAGCTGGAGATTTAAGTTTTTTTGGGCTTCATCTGCCACAGTACTGGTAATTCTCAAGGGAAAATTAGTGATACGCCCAGTTTAAGCCATCGTCATAATTGCTGAGTTGAAGGGTTAGTGTATTTTAAAATTTCGAAATCATTTCAATCATATTACACGATGCCAAACCAATAACATAGGTGTAGAACCCTCAAGATCTCCGGTAGGATTCTGAGGCTTCTACCATGAGGATCCTACCGAATTTTTGAGAAAGGTTAAGTTAGGAGCGAATGTGAAAAGCCGATTCATGGTTCTTTTACTGACAGCAGTCCAGTGTAGGAAAGAAGGCATGGAGGTGCATTCGATGTGGATGAATCTCGAGGTCGGCAGCATTTTCATGATTGAGGGTCATGTCCTAACCTTGCTGTTTTAAAGGCAATGTCAAGAAATTCACAAACTGTGAATCAGAGTCGTCATCACTTTTATGTCAGTCGTATCCGGGAGAAGAATTTCACAAAGGCATTTCATTCAAAATATCCAAATAATGACAATATCTGAATATTCTGAGTGAATTAGTTTCCCGTGTTAATGATATTTCTTATTGATTTTCTAAGAGCTGGTTTAAATTTAGTGTTGATTGACACTGTTCACTGTTTTAGTATATCTTAGCTGGTGTAATTCTCTCATCCAATGCGCTTATTGCATTGGAAGGATAAGAATTACGATTTCTTTCTAGTAATGAAAATAGTTATGCTTTTAATAGTTAGGCAAGAATGAAGCTCGAGCCGTATTATATCTTTCTTGACTAATGAAATGAGAATTATCTGGCATCACTAAAAATGGTGTGGTCCTCACCTGTCTGTTTCTAACTTTAATTCTTTACCACTTTAACTGCCAGAATAGATCAACCTCACTGTAAAAACGACGTTTCTTGTACGAAAATAAATTTTTCGTGACAGTCATTAAAACCCCGTACGCTTTTTTCATTTTTAATTGCCGACTGAAAAGTGAGGCTTCCCATCTCAAGTCCCAGGTATTTGAAGAGGGCCTCAAATTCTCCTTTTTTATCGATCTCTCCCAATTACAACAGAATGCAAATCCTCGAAAATAGAACTGATCAAGATCTAATTTAAACCAAGAACCGAAGAGCATCTTCTTTGGTTTATCACTAACTCCATTGAAAGAATCGAAGACAATGAACTTAATTCTTAAGAGTTCATTAACGACTTAGTTTCAGTATGTACACACCATAAAATACATTTCTAAACATTTTAAAGTGTTAGTACAATAACACAACTATACTATTAAGCCAGAAATAGGTACTTTTTTTTTTTAAGCTGAAAAGTGGCCATCTAATTGATGGCCATTGGGAACAAATAAGCCGGAAATGACATTGCTTTCTTCATTCATAAAACATAAAAGAATGAAAGATCGTGAAGCTGATCTTCGGTAGAATATGCTAAAATGAATGATCGAAGGAATTTTCAAAGTCAAAATAAATTTTTACATTATTAAGCATTTTATAGACAATAAAGCCAATTAGGTAAAAAAAAACAAAAAAACATGGAAACAGGAATTTCACAAAAGACAGATGAGACAAGATCATTCAGGAATAAAATATATAAAATAAGCAAAACTTGCAAAATTTAACTTTCAGAAGAAATATCAACATATTACAACATAAAGCAGAAACTGCAAAACAGAAGAATATCAATAAACTAGCATTTCGGAGAGAGAGAGAGAGAGAGCATAGCGCGCTGATAAATTTTGGTTTGTTATCAAATGTATGTTTATTGGGCAAGTTTGAGGGATGAAAAAGCTCGAGTTACGGGGAGGAAAATCACTGTCGGCTACGAGGTCAGCTAACTTACCTAACCGAAAAGTTCTTATTAGAAAGGTTTTTCTTGTACACTGAGGGAATACGGGTTTTTCCAATCAAAGGTCATCCTCGATACAGGCTGAGTTAGGAAAGTTCTGATATTGTCTGTTTCATGACTCTGGCCACTGGCATACTTTTTTTTTTTCTTTCTTTTCTGTGTTCCTTGTATGCTTTATTTCTTTGTATATACCATTAAAATCAACAAAATATACAACGGACACTGGTTGAGGAAACCAACAATCCAAAATGAAAATAGATACCTGGTCAGAGATAGAAAAATATCAAAACTGGCAAAAATATTTCTTATAAATTTATCTAAAGATAAAAACTACTTTATCCTCTATTTTATATGTTTAACTATTTTATTTTATATCTGTTCTGTTAACTGAAATTATTCTTCCTGGGATATCTTTATTCCCCGTTCCATTTAAAATTCCCGATCCTTTTCCAACAAATGTGCCAAAGCAGTCCAATTCAGCACGCATTAAACGGCTCGAGCTGAAAACTTCAGCCTCTTACTCAGCTTACATCACACTTTTGTCGTACTATATTTCCACCTCGCTTTCATCCTGATGGAATAATGGCAATATCACTTAAAGATAAGGCAGATCTTTTGGCATCAATTTTCGCCTCCAACTCTCGTTTAAACGATCAAGGCAATCTCTCTCTCTCTCTCTCTCTACTGTTTCATAAACCACGATCAGTATGCCTTCTCTGATCTCTCCACAGAAGAACATCAGAAAATTGATCACCATCAATGCTATTAAGTATTTTCTAGCCGATGGTAATCCTCCAGTTGTAACCAAAGTTTCTGCTCCAGAATTAGCACTCATCCTGTATCGCCTATATAAGCTGTCACACTCATCTGACATCTGTCCAACAGCATTAAAGCTTGCTTCTATGCTGTTGGATAGATGATGGTTCTATCTAGCATGTTCCTAAAAAGGAATATAAAAGTCAATCATCAATCTTTCTTCCCATTGCTTCATCTCACGCAAAGGTGATGGAAAAGGTCATCAATACTGTAATCAGCTTCAGCACTACCTAGAGATCCATTGGTTAATTAGTGATCGCCAATATGGATTCCGTCATTCTCACTCTTACATTGCCCACCTTTGGACAAGGGTCATGGAAAGATTTGTGGGTGCTCTTAAATTTTCGAAGGTATTTGATCTAGTCTAGCATCACGGCCTTCTTTTTAAGCTGTCATTTTATGATTTCCCTCTCTCGCTTACCCTTTTGAGTAGATTGCCAGCTTCCTCTCTGATCGTTCATTGTGTGTCGTCGCCTCTAGGCTCTGTGCTTTCGCTTACACCTTCTCCTAAACATCAACTATCACTAATATCTAATCCGATTCATAGTTTTGCTAATGACAGAAACTCGATTCCTCTTCTTCACTCACAAAACCTTGTAGTACTTAAATGTCTCAGACTTCAAGATCTTCCAGGACCAATGCTTTAAACACTTATCTTTTAGACATTCTCAAGTGAGGTGAAGTAACTTAGTAAATATTAATGCTACAAAAACAAAAAAATAAAAATAAAAAAGTCTTGCTTTATTTCCCGGAAGACAAGAGACCACGTTACGCTTTCCCTAACTTTTGATATCACTCCATTCACCAACCAGTGATATCAAGTGATATGCCTTGGAGTGATATCAAGTGAATTGGTGAGTTGGTGAATGGAGTGATATCAAGTGATATGCCTCTTCTTGGATTCTAGATGTAATTTTCAATCTAGCCTATTCTGGAATAAACACATCATGCTGGTAACCTCTTCAGCGTCCAAAATACATTGATATTCTTTTTTGGTGCCCCCACAACCTCCCTTAGAATGCTGGATTGAATCAGGTCAGATATCCGCTTAATAGATGATCCTTCTCTCACTGATTCCCTCTAATCGCTTTCCCGAAGAAGATCTTCTTCTGCATAATGTCTTTACTATAGATATTTCCACAAACATTGGAGTAAGTCTACTGAATTGCCAATCAATGCTCTTTTATTTTCCTCAAATTATGTACGAACTCGGTCATCTATGGTTATCCATACATCATTCATCTCCAGACTCACTGAACCAACTTCGAATCCTCTTTCTTCATTCCATATACCTCTATCGTTTATAACACTCTTGCCCATACAGTTTTCCTCAACACCTACAACCTCGAACTCTTAAAGAAACATTTAACAGATTCTTTTCTTTTTTCTGATGTCTTACCCACACATGCAGCAGCTATCGTGTTAAAGGTCATTGATCGAAGAAATAACAGGAAATATATGTTGGAAAAAAAAATAACAGAAATCGAACCAAAATTAACAAGCAAGGTTATGATACACAAAATTAAAATATCCATCATAAATAACATGAAAAACACTAAGATTTAATATCACACCGTTGATGAAGGGGGAGATATTCGAAAAGAAAGAAAAATTCAATATTTTCTGTAAAAAATCTAGGATAGGTTTTTAACTAACGAATATCAGACTCCACATGGTTCGTTCGTTAATTAAGAGGGGGGGGGGGATGCTAAATCCACAGGAAAATAAGGTTAGAAATTTTTAGTGAACTGTGCTGTCTGGCAGTATGAACTGATTAGAATCAGTCGATAAATTCTGTACAGCAGATGCAGGATACCGTTCAGAGTATGAACAGAATTTATAATATAAAGAAACGTAATTATTAAGATAAAGTGGGGAGAAGAAAATAAAAAAGAATATTCTTATCAATTTGTTCTCATTTAAAGGTCCTGCTTTTTTCTTTTCTTTTCAGGACTAATTGTTTTCTATACTTGGTACCTAATTAAAATGTCATTCGCTAATAGATCGACGGAACGTGTGCTTCGTGCCAGAATAACATAATAGTTAATCATCATTTCAAATTCAGCAACTATGAGGAATGATAATATCAACCCAATCTAATGTGCCGATTTTTCTTGGATTTTCCTTTTAGTTAGTTTTTAATTCATTTTATTAGATTCGCTTCTTATATTAGAACCTTATTATATGCAGATGACCGGGCAATAGCTTATCAAGCAAAATCCTTTGACGACATTGAGAAGCAGCTCGCACAAGAGCTAGAAACCCTTACAGTTTACTATAAAGAAAACCAACTGAAACCAAACCCCAGTACAATGTGTCTTTTCCATCTCAATAATAGGGAGGCGAGGAGAGAGTTGAATATAGGATGGAATGGTGCGAAACTGGTCAATTATCCAAATCCAACTTACCTAGGTGTTACACTAGATAGGACCCTAAATTATAAGCGACGCATAGAGAAGACAGCAACTAAAACTCAAAACACGTAATAATATTCTGCGCCGATTAACATCATCTTTGTGGGGTGCAAATCCACAAGTACTGCACACTTCTGCACTGGCACTTTGCTTTTCGACAGTCCAGTATGCTAGCCCTGTTTGGGAAAAATCATCACATGGCAAAATTATTGATAAGGTTCTTAATGAAACATGTCAGCATATTACCGGATGCCTTAAGCCTACAAAAATTGACCATCTGTACTCACTGTCTGGTATTGGTATTTCACCTCCTCACATCAGAAAGACTACACAGAGTAGATATGAGCGGAAACAACAACTAAATGATGAAGGCATCCTTTGTATGGACATATTGCAGTGCATAAGAGGCTAAGATCAAGGAAAAGTTTTATTCACCCAGTGGAACCGTTGGTTGATTCCATAAAAGCTACAAGGTTAACAACGTGGCAAGAACAATCTCTAGAGGCTCTGAACTTAAACGAATTTCTTCCTTCCGGCTTACATCTTGACTGGCAAAGATGGAAGACATTGAATAGACTTCGTTCCGGAATGGGAAGATTAGAGCAGAATATGGCCAGATGGGGCTACTTAGACTATAACAGCTGCTCATGTAGTGAAACACAAACCGTGGATCATTTTCTGCAATGCTGCTTAATAGATATTAATAATATATGTACCTGAGAAGATTTAATGCAATGTAATGAAACAGCTATAAAGTATATTAGTCACTGGATGAGTGAAATTTGACATTTTTATTTAATATTTCATGCAAGTGACATTTTTGTGTTTTAATGTATGCTTTTAATCCCAATTCTTCTAATGTTTATTTCTTTAAATGTATGCGTTTAATCATTTATATGTATGCTCTTACATTTTCTGTAGTTTGCACACATGAAATAAATAAATTAGATTCGCTGTAACTTGTTTCAGATCGACAGCGTCGACAAATCTTTAAATCTAAACACACGCATCATGTGTGACAATCTTCATTTAATACAATTAAATTTGTAACTCTTAAAAGTACAGAAATGTTGAGTTTAAATAAAATGCGATAAGAATACAGCATTTAAGTTATATTGATATTACCCGAGAGGAAAGTGTAATAAGAGGTGTGATATTTCATCCAGCATTTTTCAACCTAAGTGATCTTGAAATGTGAGGATGTCTGAAATTTCATAAAACAAATAAGGTAAAAACAGGTTATAGAATATTTTTGTAAAATTTAGGCTTCAGTGTTCCGGAAAACCTGAATTTCGACAGAGCATAGTTTTAAAATTGATTTTATTCTAATACATTTTCATTGTGTATAAGGCATCCACTTTCAGAGATAAATGCAGGTGGAAAATGAAAGCTTATTTATAGTTGTGAAAATGGTAACGAAGGAGTATTCTGTTTCAAGAAAAGATTTACAGGTGGACATCTTATTACCAAGAATGCTTCTTGTAAATCTAAAGGCTAATTAACCCTCATGATAGTAATATTCATATGGAACTATGGAAACTTTCTCTAAAGAAGAATACTGAAAAATCTTTCCAAAATGATCCTGATGATGATGCTAACACAGTTCCATCTTTATAGAAGCTTTTAATGTCCAAATACGAGATAGTATCATCATTCTACTGTAGGTTTGGTCGCTTCACACGTTGAAATAAATCACATTCGGATTAATGGGAAATGTGCAAAATATGCTAAAAAATGCTGTGCCTTTTCTAATCTGTTTTGGATTATGTGTTTCCGAAAACGAAACGAAATTTTTTGAATAACGCCACTTGCATCTCGGAATAAAACTCATCTCAATACTGATTTTGCAGGTAGCGTTGTTTTAATAAATTCAAAATATAGAACAGGCACAAAATTATCTAAAACAAACAGAGACGCAATCAAGAACAATATAATTATATAGACTTCGGAAGATAAGTTACTGAATGTAGAATATTACAAATGTTAAACTTTACAGTTCCTAGAAAATGTTAAAGAATTCCAGAATAATGATTATAAGTTGTATAATGGCATGTGAAAATAAATAAATAAATAAAAAACCCTGTTCTATATTAAAAGTTTCCCTAATTTCATTACAGATAAAATTTTGCACACACACACACACACACACACACACACACACACACACACACACACACACACACACACACATTATATATAGTGAGAGGAAAAAATGAAATAAAAAAGTAAAAAATTTTGATAAATTTTAACAGCAGTTTTTGAAGGATGATGAACTTATGGAACACGCTGAAACATCTTCATCAACATAAAACACAATAAACAGAACCAATTCCGTTTATCCATTAGTTTTTTCCAGTCGCGGCAAAATCCTGAAACCACGTTTCTTCCGATATTATACTGTTGACAAAAATGAAAATAATACCTGCTTCATTAACCGATTGAATTATAGCCAAATCTGGCCTTTGATATATATATATATATATATATATATATATATATATTAAGAGATCTTATTAAGAGATCTATTAAAAGGTCTTTTCAGATACTTTTTCGTTATCAAAACGAAACATGAGTTGCATCTACTTTCTGGCCGGCATGAAGAAATAATTCTCCCTACTGCGATCTGTTGTTCACACCAACCAGTTTTGAGAAACCGATTGTTGTAAGACATACCAAAATATAATGCATGTAGTTACTGTACATATCACCTATTACTGTTGTATTTATAATTTATATGAATTTGCTGTTGCTTCTAATGTTACTTTTCTATTTGAATGAAACAAAAACATGTATTACATGGTCCGTCAGCTAGGGTTGGACTAATTGTAAAAATAATGTAACAGATAATAATAATAATAGTGGTTACATAAGCCGACAAGTATGGAAATGGTCAGGAGCACTCATAAAAAGATGTTTTTTGTAATAGCATTCTTCTTCTGGTGTAGTGATGTTATTCATTATCATAAATAACTGAACCATCTAACATCCAGAGTTATTTTTACGTGCGTTTCCAAAATAAGTAGGAATTACAATATCTGTACTAACATATGAATGTTATTTTTCGGCTCTTGTCGAATGGAATTTATTTCCGATCTTTCAAAATGTGCCACTATATTAATTTTCAATCTGAGCATTTGCAGAGTTCCAAATAATGTTTCGAAAATTCCATTTCCTTCCTCCGAAGCTTGTACACCAACATATCTTGAGGTAATATACTAAATTCTTTGGTAAAATCCAACAGTATCACTGTGTATGCATTTCCTTTATTCAACACTTTCGTCACCTTATCATAAACATAAGCAAATTTCTAAAACAAGACCTGCAATTCACAAACCCAACTTGATGACAACTGCAGATATACAGACCAGTCTATAATTGGAAACTTCTGCTTTCAAACCATGCTTGGGAAGAGGTATTATTTTGCCTTCTTCCTTAGGAACTTCCCTACCGCAAGACGCTCATTAATTAACTAGGCCCAAGGGCATGTCTAACTCTTTTATAAATTTTTAAAAAATACGTGGTGATATGTTATCTATTCCCACAGCCTTATTAACATCTAATCCTAGCACCACTTGATACCACTCTGATTATTTCACTTTCAATTCTTGCCTCCCCTCAAATATTGCACATAATCATTCATACTGTTTCCTTCATTCACTGTTCATCCATCTCACTCTTACCCTATTTATTCGCTTAACTATTGGTATGCAGTTATGCATTGCTTGTGTCAGATACTACCTTATCATTTCCCAAGAACTGTTAACATCTTTTCTACACAATTCATCAATCCTGATGTATTGATGCTAGTTAATTACGGAGCTTCTCATAATCACCAACCTTATAGTTCCACATATAAACCGTCTTGATTAACAACTTTTTCCTATTTGACTACCTTCCAAACCACTACCTCATGATCACTGCCACCAACAGGTGGCAGTGTTTGATACCTTATTCACAACCGCATCCTGTGTGGATATCACCAAATCTAATACCGATAAACCTCGTGTTGCTTCCATCACATGCTGCTTAAGATATTTACTCCGCAGAAATTCAACAAATTCTCTTTATTTGTTACTACGCACTATCCCTTCTTTCCAATCTACATGCCTATAATTTAAATCTCCCATTAGGATCATCTTACTTTTACTTGACCAAATAATTTGTTCTGAATATTTTACAATCAGTACTCTCCACATTCTCTGATCTATAACATCCTATTAGATATACTACAGTATTCTATTGGTCTCAACTTCACATCAAACAGTTTCAAAATCTTTAAAGTCATCCTATCAACACAATCACTCTTTACTATAGCACACTTCTCTCTTCGTTCTGACCATCCCCGTTTCCCTGATGCTGACTCTGATTTTCATTCATATTCTTATCATCCCACCGTTTTGCACTGCATCACACTGCTCTGCTATAATCACTTCCTCACCTTTGATGGACACAACTGGCTTCTCAACCTCTCTCTGACTCTTAGAAGTACTAATTCGTATGAACCTTCTGTACGCTTAGTAAACAACAATCGCTCTAAATGACACCAAACTCATTCAAATGCATTCCATCAACTTTGAGCCATTCTGTTGTGTCCCAATTTACCATTATTAGGCTTTCAACTATCCTTACATGTGAAACTCTACTTGTCTTTGTCCAAATCTTATTTATATACGAGATATCACCCAAATACAAATATTCAAGCTTCTTCTCCTCCTTAGTGTCCCTAAATATTTATTTTATACTGCGTCTTTCAGGACATTTAGTTTAAGATATAAAATTCAAAAACAAGGAGCAATTACCAAAATATGTCTGAGTGTGAAACTAATATGCAGTCGTGACCTTTATCTCGTAACTTAGCAAATCCCCCCCCCCCGCGTACGTTGTTACAAGTGGTGCATTGAGCGGCAATCTCAGACAACTGTATTTTCAATGAACAAACGTTTGTTGAACTCTTAAACATGGTACAATTTATTCTTTATCAAATAAAGCTCAATTCAATACTAAGAATATATAATACAATTTTTACTAGCTAAACAAGTATTAGGTTAAGATCCTACATGAGAATTGTGATCATATCGCCATAACAGATTCTATACATACAAACAAGTATAATCCTAGACTTAGTTGATCCTTTGTCTAACCCCTTACTGGTTTGATCACGCTATAATTCTGTATTTTCTAGGACATATATAATCAGTTACTCTAATTTTCTCACTAAGACAATATGGATTAAAATTATCCTTTTGCTGAGCTGATACACACTTTTGACCATTCAAACTCTCTTAATTAAAATACAATGTACATGCATAAATCTGTAGGCACATGAATTACATATTAATTATTAATCACAAGCTCATTTTTATTCTAGTTTGACATGTACTAAAGTCCTAGTATAATTCTCATTAATCCTTTCAACTGTTCAGTAATTAAACAATGACTACAGTTACATATGATTTGAATTGACACGAGATTTTACAGTACCTTTTGACTTGGGTCTTCTACACTGGTCTCTACCTTCTTCCGATATTTTACCTTCCTAGGACGAACTCTTCTATAACTTATCACTCCTAAGTTCTTTTAGCACTAGAATGGGCTTTCACAATCTTTACCTTACATTCTTCAATCAAGGACATACATAGGATCATCTATTCTATGGCTGTGAAATTCACCACGTGGGTACTGACTCCATTATAGAATTTTCTTTCTATCGTTACAATCACTGGACAATGAGACACACTGGCAATATCTTCTCTCCTTTTAATAAAACGACGTCCCTCGTTTCTTACAATAGGAACACAGAATCGAAATCCTGCAAACTTTGTTTCCTTATTGTGTCGGACGGGGAAAACTCCTAACCCGTCATTCAGAAAAATCGCGTGAGACCTATCCGAAGACACGTGACGAAAAAACTCTGAGGAAAAAAAGGCTCTTGGGGGGGGGGTTCTAACCCTTTTATACGATGACTCCTACCGGCACCATCCTCAATTTCTTTTCTTCCTCCCTTACTGGAGTCGATTTCACTAACCAATTAGAGTGGCGTTTTTCTGCCAAAACATCATGAGGTCCGTGTGCACGCAACTGACACGTGATGAAGTCTCAATTCGGGAAATATGAACTTGAGCTTTGGTTTTTGTTTAAGCTAACCTCTATGTCATCTATACTAAATTAATCCCCTTTCCAAAATTTTCTAAGAATTAACTGGAATCTTTAATCTCTTTTTTCAAGTGTAAAAACCAGCCTCTCACATACAAAATCCTGTGACTAATCTTCTTTGCTTTACTTAACCTTATTTTATCATATCACAACTGTAATAAATTTCCTTCTTTTTTTTTATTTAGTTCAACAAACAATTTCAGCTATATTTTTCACTTGGGTGCAAGCATGTTTTTCTTTCTTTTTATTTTTTTGTATTCGTTACTTTCAAATGCTCTTAACGATATCTGCTTAGGAACAATATAATTCTTATAATTAACCTTAGGAACAAGCTTTCTTACTTAGTTATCTATACAGGGTTTTTATTTCTTCTCTTGTTACATCATGATAACTGAAAATTTCACATTCGTAAGTTATCAGGGTGTAACAATTCTAACTTCCCTTCGAATTCATTCCACACATTCACAAATTGGACACTCTCCGCCTGACACAATTCAGCAATGCTGTCATTCAGTATGATAGCTCTCCTTCTCAGTTCATTACTGTCATATCTGGTCAACAAACTAACACTTTCCAAATGACGTTATATTATCCTGCACTTCCTGCGACAACGTCTTCAAATCCCTTTTCACATTCTTTGTCTCACTAGCAAAGTCGTTTGTGCCCATCACTACTAGTTCTGACGTCCGTTCCTTCCTTCCTTCTATGCAAAGCATCTGATATTCGTTTTATTGTACCACCTGTAAAACATGTCTTATGCACATTATTTGTTACATCTTTAATGATCGAATCGCTATATAAAGCAATCCTATCACGACATCATATTATCCTGCACTTCCTGCGACAACTTTTTAGATACTTGCTTCTTCTTATTAACCTCCTTGTCATTTACATCAGTTATTCTATTCTTTAAACGTTCAATTTCCTTTTCCATTCATTTAACCTGACTCTTCATTTTCATTAACTTTTGCCTAAGAGTTAATTTTCTGATTATTCCTGGTAACACCGTTCTCATTTTTGGAACATGCTAACCATTCATCGCACTTCTCACATACTATAATACGTTCCTTTTAATCATTCAGTCTAACATTCCATAAATCTAATGTTTTTGGACGCATACATAAAACAATTGTCGCAACGTATCCACTGCCAACAGTCCAGGGAAAAACTCGATCTCCGAGTTGAGACCTTTCGTGTTGCTGGCGTACCCTTCTATACTGCCATTTTTGTAGCGTTCTTATAATTAACCTTAATTATAATTAATTAATTACGTTCTTTGTAACTGTTGTGATTCCAAAGGCATGGAGAGGCATGGAGGTAGTTTGAAGTTAATGAACGTACGGTTTGAACAGGTTTGAACATGTTTTAACCTTGAAACTTTGTGTCGGGATTGAAAATTCTTGTTGACATGAATACCAGCTCTATCTATTCGGCCGCGAATACTTTGAATACTACTACGGAAATGGAGGTTTGTGGATGTTTTTAGGTAGTATGTAAATTTCATCGCCCCGATCGCCACGTTTCTTATTGGAGACCTGAACTGGCTTTAAAAAGTTTCTTGTTTAGTCTCTAGAGTAGAGTTGTAGAATTATCACATTTCCCTCCCTCCCTCCCTCCCCACTATAATTTTACAATTTTTCATTGGTGGAATTAGCATTAAAAATAAACTAGACTGTATGAATGCAAATGAGTACATAGAAATAAATACTGTTTAGGTTTTAGGAATATTGTCCCCTTATATCGTGGCAATGAATGTACTCATCGTCGACAATGGTTAGAGATGAACATTAGGCAAATTCATTTGTTTGTAAATATACTTAAAATACTGTATATACAAGTACTTGAATTTTTGGTAAACGGCTTACATTTATTTTCTGTTTTATATTTTTATAAGCAATTTATATTCGTTTTACAAAATACTTTTTAATTAATTTTTTTATAATTTTTATCCGGACTTTTTATCACAAAAAAATTCTGATACGCTGAAAAAAAAGTTGAGTTTTAAAATGTTATACTTAATTTTTGATTCAAAAAATAATTATGGACTAGTTATAATCATCTTCTCTCGATGTTTCCTGAATTTAAGGAATCAAACGACGGCAGAAACGTAAAATCAGTCCTAAGTCTGTCTTACAAAACCTACGAAAGGAACACCTGCTGCATTTCAGCTTCAAATCATGCTGGAATGGTCTTACGTCATTTTATTTTTTGTATGTCCTGTAGTATTGGAAACATTAGTATATATTTATTACCAATTATGTGTTGTATTTCGTAAGCTTTGTCTTGGAAAACATAATGGAAAATATAGAGGATGGAGTTAAACAAAAATCTTGAAATAGAAAACACGTTGTGTGAAAAAAGAAAAATAAAATGTAATGAGCAATTAAAAACAAACAAAACTGGTAACAACAGCAGAAAAACTGCCACGAAGAAAAGAGAGCAGGTGTTAGCTGTGCTCGAGTAAAATTATATTCATCCAGATGTTTTTATGTGACTAATGACATATAGGTCACGACAAACGTATAACCACTTCTATTCTTTTTAATAGCAAATGTTTTACAGTGCAAAAACTTTGAAAGACAATGTATTTAATGGAAGCGAAAAACGCTTTAGTTTGCTTTTACTGACGAAGTTGACATTGCACCTGTCGAACTGTAAAAACATTTTCATATATGATGAGCATTTGATCAAAGTAAAGACCTATTATTATCATCAGTGATGAAAATTCATGATAAGATGGATAAAATCCAACCGACATTCACAATGCTTTATGTGAATATTGTGGAGATGGTGCAGTAGATCGCAGCACGGTATCATGATGACGATCTAAGAAGTGAAAACCATCGACAGCTATGGATGGTACATAGATGGTAATCATTAACAGCCTGCTTTAAAAAGAGCAGAAAAAAACGTAAAACAAGTTGTTAATGATTAAAAAAACATCTTATCCACACCTGTTTTCAGAATTCTTACTAAAGTTTCGAAGAAGAGAAACCTTACTGCCAAATGGGTCTCACAGTAGGTCTCAAAAAAAAAAAAAAAAAAAAAAATCAACAATCAGATCGCCAGAGGATTGCAGAACTTCTGTTGCATGGTTATGAAACTAAAAATGAATAGTTTTTGAGCAAAACTGTTGCCATAAATGTAACATGGATACTAGATTTTGAATGGGTAAAAATTACCATTAAGGCAATATAAAGCATTTTTTAAGGCGATAGAAAAGGTACATCTTTTAAAATCTAATGTAAGGGTTATTTCATTGAGAGCGCAGACAGGGCCTTGGATTTCGACTTGGCGTTTGTTTTAAGCCAATAAAATTAACATTCCCAAACTAATTCACTAAGCTAAACTTATCTACCATTAAAGTAAAGTAGCACTAAAAATAAATAAATAAAAACTTCATTATGCTCTGCCTATTTTGCTGAATTATGTCAGATTATCTCTAAAATTTATTACCTTGATCTCTGTTTAAGTCGTACCATCTCAGTGGCGAAATATTTCGAAATTATGCAAAATTATATACTACAAGTGACAGTAAATAAAGTGCCTTCTATGTATAAGCGGCTCCCCCCCCCCCCACCCCCCCCCCCCCCCACCCCCCCCCCCCCCCACCCCCCCCCCCCCCCACCCCCCCCCCCCCCCACCCCCCCCCCCCCCCACCCCCCCCCCCCCCCACCCCCCCCCCCCCCCACCCCCCCCCCCCCCCACCCCCCCCCCCCCCCACCCCCCCCCCCCCCCACCCCCCCCCCCCCCCACCCCCCCCCCCCCCCACCCCCCCCCCCCCCCACCCCCCCCCCCCCCCACCCCCCCCCCCCCCCACCCCCCCCCCCCCCCACCCCCCCCCCCCCCCACCCCCCCCCCCCCCCACCCCCCCCCCCCCCCACCCCCCCCCCCCCCCACCCCCCCCCCCCCCCACCCCCCCCCCCCCCCACCCCCCCCCCCCCCCACCCCCCCCCCCCCCCACCCCCCCCCCCCCCCACCCCCCCCCCCCCCCACCCCCCCCCCCCCCCACCCCCCCCCCCCCCCACCCCCCCCCCCCCCCACCCCCCCCCCCCCCCACCCCCCACCGGGTTTAAAAAAAATAGAAAAAAAGTGCAGTCCTTCATCATTAAAAATCATTCCAAAACTGAAGTCAGTTTTAAGATTACGAAAAATTTCAAAATGATAATATTTCATTGTTACCATAGGTTATGGCAAAGGAAAAACAATTTTATATATCTTTTCGACCCAATTTCTGCAAGCTTATTGCACAGCTGGGGTTCAAACCTTTCCTTCTTATCCAGCCTTAAACCATAAACTTAAAATTCTGGCAACTTTGAAACTTTCTTTTGGAAGCTACAAAAAAAAAAAAAAAAGGCAAATTGCATATTTCTGTACCTAGGTATATAGCTTTTTATTCATAACAGGACGGTAAAATCATACCGATATCATCTCTGTAAAAAGTCACGTTTTTTTTTTTTTTTTCTGAAACTTTTCCTAAGAGGTAGTTTTATTGATGCTTGTTGATATGCCATCTCTATGCTCAGTTACCTGTGATAGGAAAACGACATAGGTGCTCGGTGGTACTTTGTATTAGTCTACACTGTTATGATTCTCTGTATATCTCTTTTCAATAATAATAATAATACTGAGAAAAATGATGACCACGATTATCGTTATATGGTTTCATATTTGTATTCTTTAGAGTGATTCTGCAGCAGTCAAGCGCCAAAATCATTCTAGCAGATGTTTTAGAGACCGTAGATTTGTTGTGATGTTTCTATTATAGAAAGCGTCGACATAACTCCAATAACTCCTTTGAATTTTAGGCAGGCATGTGTTTCGAAACATTTATATTCAACAAACTCTCTTATTATCAGAAGAACAGTAGCTACAAGGACGTGTCTTCAACCCCCTTCCTCTCCCAACGGAAACAATCATTCTTAGGGTAGAATCAGACATTGCGACAAGTGAAGATAAAATTTTGGAGATGCTGGATATCAATAACAGAGAAAATAATTTAACTACACATATTACTGATTGATTTACAAAACAACAAAACGAAACTTATGACTTAGTATAACAAACAAAAAAAGACTGTTATTGCTTATGGTAACATCGAGATAGCTAAGGCATTTAATTGCTATTGTTAGGCCTGTCCGTTAGGTGCCCTCAATGAAATCGAAATTTCAAAAAGACAAAAAAATCTGCTAACAAGATGAAGCTGCCTAACTCAATTTTAGATTAAAAGATCTTATATTTTCCCTTCGTGACAGGATTCGAATCCAGTAACATCCGATTGCTACGAACGCAATAAAACCTATAGACGTTTTGAATAGCCAAACTGGTCACCAAGACTTAAATTTATATTTTCAAGGAATTTCATCATAGGCGCGCAACTGAGAAATATATCCTTTTCTCTGCTTGGGAAAAAATTCATTTCAATATAAGCGTTTCTATCTTCCAGGAGAGTCCATGGGCTTAACACGTTAATGGAGTATGAGATGGTATTTTTCTAATTATAGTCTTATACGAGTTTCAGAGAACCTGTTCCACACACACACACACACACACACACACACACACACACACACACACACACACACACACACACACACACACACACACCATAATGAATAGCTGCATATTTTCTAAAGAATTAGCTATAATGAGATCACTAAATTATACTAAATTATTAAATCAAGGATATGAAGGATACGTGACCTGACACAAGGCGAAAACTTCATATTTGGACGCTGAACATGCTGATACGAGCTGTCGTGGTGGAGAAGTTAATAGAAAATATTCAGGAAAAGAAACTAAACGTTTTAATTGAAACTGAAAATAAAATAGATAAGAAAAGGGAGAGAATTATTTGAAAATATATTTGTGCGGCACAAATGACATAATATTATTTTCGGTTGAATTAGTGAGACGAAAATGAGCCAACAGTTATTTGCACTAGTAGTAGTAGTGGGCATTTCTTCTTGGGTGGGTCAGGAGATGGAAGAAAAGATATTCATGAAAGAAGATGCTAGTCAGGAGAATTCAGTGTTGGTATCATAAAAATAGTTAACATTCAGACTGAAAAAGACCAAACAGGTGCTAGATCTGTTTGCTTTTATTCAAAGAAACGATTATTAGATCACTCCATAAAAACGATTTCAAAGTAGGTAAGCGCTGATTTGGTAAAAGAAAATCGTCATATTTTTAAGCTATACTCTGGACCAAAAAAAATTGACAATTTTTTGGTCTCTTGTCTCTGCTTTTGAATGCATACACGCCATAAGTTAGAGTTGCTGCACGACGTGGATGTTTGTAAATGCCTTTAGGTGGTAGATGAATTTCATCGTTTATCGGAGCCTTGAAGTTTTTTTTATTATTATTAATATATCAAATGATATATTTCATCGATATACCGTGACATGGATAAACTGCAGTAGGAGACAGCAGGCGTTGAACTTTTTTCTCTCATTTAAGTTGGACACAGTTTATAAGTTGCTTACTTTTTCGATTAGAGTAAATGTAGAACGAAATTAGCTTTTTTTTTGCTGGAGGGTCAATGACAAATGTAAAATTTCACTCAAAATTTATCTTAAAAATATCTAACATAACATCATATGACACAGCATTCGATGTTTTAAAATTAAATTAAAATACGTTTTCGCAATAAGTTTGACAAGTGTTTCTTGAATAAGAGAGTCAAATTTTAATTTTCTCTCAACTTTGATATTTTTCAATATTTATGCTATATATATAGAATAATGAAACACACACACACACACACACACACACACACACACACACACACACACACACACACACACACACACACACACACACACACACACACACACACACACACACACAATTTAAACGTCAAAAGAATATAAATAAAAAAAAAATCTTAACTTTTATATGCTCGAAAACTGATCCTTTAAAATTGGTGGCTAAAGGGAATGTTTGACATCGTGTCTTCTTAGGTAATATGAGATTATTTTGTAATATGGAAGTCCTGTTGAAGTACAAACCATGAGAAGTTAACAAAAGTATCCTGATATTTACAGCAGAAGTTTAGAGGATGGAAAATAAAGACAAAATATAGAAGATACAGTCGAAAGTTTTTGAGATCGATTGGACAAAAAACATTGAAAGATTTATTCCACTTTTTAAACATAAAAAGAAATCGAAATTGGGTGATTCAAAATAGATAGCAAAATATTTCTGCATATAGTCTTACATGCTTTTTCTTCAGATCTTTTATTATCACAAGTTGACACTTTTTCCTGTTGGATTCTTCTCCCACTTCGGCCTCCCATAAAATATTCTGGAATTCTTCATGGATTAATTTTTTAATGTTAAATGAGAACTTAAAAGTTTCTGTTTTCGATCCATTGCAGGATTGAAAATAAAAGCATCGAATTGAAACTACCATTTAACAGTTTGCTTTTAACATTAAAAAAAAAAAGATTCCAGGAAGAATTTATTATGGCTAGGATGGTGCGGCAGTCCAACAAAGAAAGCTCGGTAAAAAGTGTCGAGTTGCGTGATAAGCGATCTATAGGGGGGGGGGGGGGTAGAAGCACATAAAAGTAGATAAATAAATATTATAATCACTATTTTGATTCATCCGATTTAGATTTTTTCTAATGTTTGAACTGTGGAATGATGAGTGACTAATGGGCTTGCCAAATTTATGAAATTGGATCTTTATTTATTTTAAAAAAATAAAAAGAAAGAAAAGCGCCTTTGTAGCTTAGCTTGTCACGAAATTGACAGAAAAACCTCCAAATTCGTAGACTCGAAGGCGTTTAAGTTCCAATACGAGCAATATATTTAAAGGCATTTCGACTGAAGACGAGTCAGCCTGTCTCGTGTGGGGACGACAGAGTTTTTCTTTCCATAAATTCAGATTTTTCTATTCCTAAAAGCAAATAAAACAATAACCAGGGAGAGCATGCAATTGAGAAAACACACAAACATACATTATTCCTACTGCTACTGCAACCATCACTCCAAGTGTATGGCAAATTCATTAAGCTTGTTCTAAATAATCAGGGAAGGTGCTACCATTATCAATAAACGTAATGATGAATGAATGAATTCGATAGCTTTGAAGTGGACTTCAGATAAGCTTATTCTTTCAGAAACTTTCCTGAGCTGCAAAGTCGTATTCAGTTTCAAGCCGAATTGTAAAGCGGCCAGAACTTAGTTTTCTGAGCTGGCAAATCACAGAAATGAACTGAGAGTGTGTTCCGAAAGTAAGATAAAGCACAAATCCGCACCGAAATAAACAACATTCAGTCTTCCTGTCATTGTAAAAACAATTGTTTTTTATTACGCATAGGTAGAATAGAAAACTATTATGATAAATTGCGTCTATGAAGCGATTTATTTTATATGGAGGATACAATAGCTTTTATTGAACAAAATTTAATTGTCGGGAGTTCTTGTAATTCGGCTTATTTCTAAGATGACAGTAACCACCGCCATCTGTGATACGTGTGTAAGTCTGAATGTTTGATATTAGTTCTAGACGGATACAATGTAGCTCCGAAAATGTCCATGAAGGATTACTGACACACACGTTGTATAACTGAAGAATAGTCCGTCGGATGTCAAGGGTATAACAGCATCTCTTTTTAAATAAATGAAACCTCCAAAAATTATATTATTTCTATAGCAGAAGATTCTTGCAATAACATGTCAATACGACAAAGTAATTTCTGTATTCAGTACATCTAAACAAAACACACACACAAAAAGACGCGAAATGTGTATCGACCAGATATGTGCTGCTGTAACTAGAGGATTGAAGCCACCATAAAAATATAAATAAAAAGGTAAGAATTTCCTTCGTGAAATTATCTTAGAGTTTTCATAGGGCGAGGGGGTAGACTGACAACTTATTGCTGTTCCTTGCAACGAAAGAACAAAATTCCCCATGAATATGCAGCATAAATGGAGTTCAACTTGAACTAAATAGTGTTCCATATTTGCAGTGGATAACTTCTTGTTAGAGTAGAATTCATTAATCCCTCTTTGACCTCCTTATAAAGTAGATATCTTTATTTATTATGGTTTAATCTTGTTGAGAGAGAGAGAGAGAGAGAGAGAGAGGGCTTCCTTTGCTTGTTATTTCGCGCATTGAAGTTCTGCGCTAGGGGAAATTGTATACCTAAGTAGATCCGTTAAATTACAGAATTAAAGGAGATTTGATCTCTCATGTCTGTAGCTGACACGCCACCACGTCCTGCGATATCAGCTTCTGTTAGTGCTAAGTAATTGACTTTGGAGATTAACTTGCATAATAGTTCTTTCTGATTAGTATTCTTCAGAGATTCTCGATAGTTGCAAGTAGGAGTGGTGCTGCTGTTGCGTACGTGGCTTAAAGGTTAAATTCATATCTTTCACGATGGTCTTTGTACAACTGTTCTCGCTGACTTCAAAGATTAATAACTTCTGTCTTATTCTGTGTTTCGCTGTCCTCCCCTTAATTTCCTGTTTCCTTTGTTTCTATCAAACTTTCCTATAAAATGATTACAGTCTATCTATCTACCACATAGATTGTAATCATTTCCTGCTAGTTTTCGTCTGTGAATTATCTGAAGATTGATTTCGTTCTACATTCTTATTATCTGGTTGAATTCGTCATGACATCTTTGAATGTTTGAAATATATATATATAATATTAATCTTTGTGTTTAGCATTTTAATTGATCGTTCTTTCTTTTTTCTTGTTCTTTTACCACCTGCTGATTTTTATTTTCTTCAGGTCTTAAACTCTGCTTATTCCTCCCTTTTTGTCCTATATAAACGTGACACATTAAAGGACTAGAGGGACCTTATAAGCAATTTCTCCTTACTTCTTAAAATATATTCATCCCTGAATTCCTTTTCACATCCTCAACTGTTTAAATGTCTAGCTAGTTTATTCCATGCTAAACATAGTTTGATGGTTTTATTATTATTTTTTTTAACTAGAGAGAATATATTAAATAAATTCATCCTTTAAGTGTATATTTTACAAAGAAGAAAATACGACCTTTATTCTCTCTCTCTCTCTCTCTCTCTCTCTCTCTCACACACACACACATACACACACACACACACACACACACGCACACATACACACACACACAATAATAATAATAACAACAACAACAACAAGAAACTTTTTTCTACTTCTCAAGTAATGACTCAAGTTTTTTTTTTCTACTTCTCAAGTTTCTCTGTACATGTGTGCTTAATTATATGTTTCATAAAGGTATGTAAATATATCCTCCTACTTCTGTTACACGTCCTTATTTTTACCTTTCATTCTTTCAAAACAAAATATTTAAATGTCGTCAGTGTTTATATTTATAAATGAATTTGTCGAACTCTCTCTTGACACTAGGACTAATATTTGAAGTAAAGTATGCCTGTGATCTGCTTGCCAAAACGAGTTTCATATTCAGACTTTACAGGCAAGGTACATACACATCATCACATCAGCGTCGTTTTGCTCCCATTGACACATCTGCGTCGAACTTATGTTTAATAAAATTCAGTCTTATCTTTTAAATATCAACGGCCCCAAGAAAGATTGTCGAAGAACCTATAGCATGCACCAGCGAACAAATTAATCCGAACAAGCCGAATTTTCCTCAAGTTTTTGTTTCAGTTCATAATAATTTTGATTTCGTTTTACTGTTTTCGGTTTTGGTTATAGTTCACTAGTTTGGTTGCGTGTTTTAACTGTCTCTACGATGCCTATTAATAGTATTGTGCGTTTTTAATAGTGTAAACAAGTTGACATTTGTAGTGTTTTTATTCATTTTGTGTAGCTATAAAAGGGATTCATCTCCTAGAACGCGTTGAAAAATATGTACTCTTTCTCAGCACAAATCCATGACTCAAAGACAAATTGTGAATGAGTGTGATGTTCGTTTGGGTGCTGGTAATGCGATTTTAAAGAGGTTTAGGGAGACAGATACCTTTTTTTCCTGAGAGAAAAGGAAAATCTGGGTAAAAAAGGAAAACTACACTTACTCAAGATCGTTTACTAGCTAGGAAAAGCAAAATGAACCCAAGCTTGTCGGCTGTAGACTTAAATAGAGAGTTGGCAGCTAGTGGATTAATGTTTCTGATATGACAGTCCATTGAAGGTTGTTGGAAGCAGCGGGGGGGGGGAGAAGGAATTGCCCACAGACCAAAAAAGAAACAACTGTTGAAGAAGGCTATACTGAAAATGAGGTCCAGTGGGCAAAAGTGTACAAAGATCGGACTGTTGAGAAGTGAAAGAAGGTCATATTCTCAGATGAGAGCTATTTATTTGTCCAAGGAAAGTGAATACCCAAATGTTCGCAAATCAGCGGATGAAGACTTCTTCCTGCCCACCTTCAACAAGTTCCTAAACACCTAGCTAAAAAGATGTTCCGGAGTTGTTTTACACATGACGGTCCAGAATCACTTGTGCCTGTTGACGGTATGATGAAAAGTGACTAATACATAAAAATATTGGAGAAAAGAGTGATCCCACAGATCCAGAGAGACAAAGAACTCATCTTTTAACAGGATCTCGTTCCATGCCAAATTTCAAAAAAAGCGAAAGAATTCCTCAAAAATCACAACATCCAATTGCTTCAGTGAGTTAAACTCTCTTGACAACCCAATAGAAAATGTGTGGGCCATAGTGAAAAAGAGACTTTGAAAATTAAATTGTGATACAAAGAATAACTTAATACAATCCATTATAAAAGTATGGTTTCGAAATACAGAAATAAGAAAAATGGGTTCTACTTTGGTAGAGTCCATGCCTAAGCGAATTAGTTAACTTATTAGGAACAGAGGAGCACATATAAATTATCAGGTAAAGTTGGAATTTAAATGTTTTACTTATTTTCTTGCGAAATTGTGTTTGGATTAATTTGTTCGCTACTGTATTATCACAATGGACAGAAAGGTTAAAATAATACGGAATCCTGTTTAAAGACGGGATTTTCATTTATCTTTAAGTTTTCGTTAAGCAAGATGGTAGTAATGTAAAAACTTGCGACAATAAAAAACCCTTTCCACTCTTTGAGTAGGAGGGAGAAGTGGAATATGCCAATCCTAATTTGGGAATTTTAAAAATTATAAACCAATCATACACGTGACTGTTTGATTGACTGGTCAGTTTCACTATTCGGTCTACACATTTATTTGATATTTATACATTTTATTGATAAAATTTATTCATTTATATATCTTTTGATTTACATTTTTTTATATTTTTATTTATATGAGTTTATATTTATATTAATTTATAATTATTAATGAATTTTATTAATTTCATATTTATTTTGCAAATTAGTATACGGTATTAATGGTTTACACAAACGCTGAAAACAGCAATATATCTAAATTAGAAAAAATAAATAATAATTGTTTCAGCAGTGTATTGGAACCGTGATATACACCAGCCAACTACCGTACCTTGTAACGATACACAACATTCTCAGCATCGAAAATCGGAAACACTACGTACTGTTACTAAGAAATTATTTCAATAGCATTTATCATAACAACAGTGAAACATATCGCCTAAAGCGATCCATCTCGACGTTTTCACACTAGACACTACAACTGATAAGCACAGCTGTGAGAAAACATATCATACCTATACTGCAAACAACCTGCTACAAAATTTAAAACACATACAATTAACAGAACATATATCAACACAATTAGCAGAACAGATAACACACACACACACACACACACACACACACACACACACACACACACACACACACACACACACACACACACACACACACACACACACACACACACACACACACACACACACACAATATCATAAAAACCACAATACCAAACACTTATATAAACTCCATCCATAAAAAAAAAAGGCACCAAGCAACATATATAGTATATGTTAATCCCATTCTCTTCAGAAAAAACTTACTCTAGCTTTGAAGTCAGTGGAATTATACCACCTCTTCTCGTCATCTATAATTAATATTACTATTATTATTATTTCAAACTCACTTTATAAATTTACCTTTTCTTGAATTTATTCTGTGCTATTTTTTGTCTTGTTTATCTGTTTGCTTGCTCGTAAGTTATTCTGTCATTCGCTTTTTTTCTTACTTCTTTTCCTCCATCTCTATTAATTATAATACATTAATTATACCTTTATAACTAAATTTTGCATCACACGAATGTTATTTATCTATGAGAAAATAAAACCGTGTGATATAATTTGAAAAATAAATAAAATAAGCAACTAAGCATTCCTTACTGCATGCTAAAAAACAAACAAACAGTAAAATGTAACTTGCAAAATGCAATGTGATACTGATCGCCTCGTCCAAATGTAAACTGCAACAGTAGGCTATTATTATGATTACTATCAATAATACTACATCTGTTGTACTTTTAATAATACTACATCTGTTATACTTTGATGTCGATTATATGAAATATAAAAATGATGATGACAATTATAATTCGTAAGCCAGTGTTTCCCAACCTTTTTTGGATCATGCCCCACCTCAGATTTCGAAGCCTCCTGTAGCGTAATAGTCAACCAAGTTCTGAAAAAGTATAATATAAATATGTACTTCAAATAAAAAAGTAACATTGGCAAAACTGTTTTTAATTTGGCTTTCTTCAATGAGTATAAATTTTATATTAAACTTTGTATATTATAAAACATCTGCATGGTTTGTGATATCCAGATGATTTCTTTTTTTCAGTAACATGTCATTTACAGAACTAAAGAAGCCACATTCAACTAAATATGACAACAGGAAGGGCAACAATAATTGTCTTGCAAAACTAGTTGAATTTGGGTATTTCGTTTCTGTCTCGTCACAAAGTCATGCCATTGTTTCTTTTATGTTGAATAAAGTTCTAAAAGACTCATCATTTTGCATTTGTTCAAGTTAAATTGGTACTGTTTATTATTCAGAAGTGACAGATGCTATGATCCAACCTTAACACACTTACGCTACTAAGTATTTATGTTGATTGCTGTACTAGTGTTGCCAGCTTTTTTTTCTCGGAAAGTCAAGATTGCAACATCGATAATTTATCGCCGAAAATGGTGATTTTTTTAAGTGTATTGGTGATGAGGTGACGAATGCAACATCATTTTCTAATCCCCCCCCGGGGTGTACGCCCCATGTTGGGAAACACTGCCCTAAGCAAACCACAGTATTGTTTCTTCTTAAATTTTAGGAATGTAACATGTATTTACCTGACAGATAACAGCTTTCACATATACCAGGATGTGCTGAAGAGTTGATAATCACCATGAAGGAACTGAGGTAGAACCATGTAACTTGTACTTTATTCTACATATTCCCCAGAAGTGTTATACGCTTGACTTATTACAACACTGCTGTATCGTTTGTAATCCTCTGAGAAAAAAAAAAGTTTTTCTCTTGTTGCACAAATCGGTCTATTTTTGTTCTAGGTGTTTATCAGAACTTTTCATCCCCCCCACCCTCGGATGTACATATATATATATATATAAAAGGATGCAAGGCATCAAAACGGACTGTTCCAAATTAAGAATTTCAGAACTCAGAAAAAAAACTTACAAAATTAGTCACTTATTCTTTTGAGTAGTCAGAGAATGTTTCTGGTACAAACACCCAATCGATCAAGTGTTGTTGGGTGCTGATACAATAACTTTATTAGTATTATATATTATTTAATAAATGCTGCGTAATTGAATTAGTAGACAAAATGAGATCTCTTAAAATACACACTTTGGGTCCAGAAAGGTAGGGTTATAGCTATTTCAGCTATTGAGATTGACATCTTTCACAATCTGCTTAAGCAGTTATAGCTACCTAGCGAATTCAACATTATGAGATCTATATATAAATGTCCGCATTACTTGAATCTTGGTCACATCCTTAAGTCGTTCGCCGTTAGCAGTTTTTACATCTATTTCAAATGTAAAAACTAATGCGAGAATTGAGGAATGTTATTTCTCTTTTGGAGTCTTTTTTATCTTCAAAATGAGTATATGAAACAATTCTCATATGTGAAATAGTTCACTATTCAAACTGAACTAAATCGACATTCATACATATGTATGGATCCACACATTTATCTATCAGATAAATGCACTTGATAGATAAATAAATCTGTCTGCTACAGCGCGAGTAATTTTTAGATGGCTCTGGTCACAGTCGACAGCGCTTACCAGTCAGTTACATGTAATTCAGAGAGCTTCCTCCATTTGTAAGCATTCCCTGTGTTGCTTCCTTCTGTTAGTAATTTTGAATTTCAGCTGGAAAGGATCTAGTGAAGTACTTCATAAACAGTAATAGAGTGCTAAATAAAGTAGCGGTAGTTAAAAAAAATACTCTAGATGTTTCTTTCTTATCCCCTCCCCTGCTTACTATCCTTTAACCATCGGGAATATTGTAATCTTCGAGAGAAAAAAATACAACTATCTAATGTAGTGCTCAGTCTATGTATCACGGTGCATTACATCATGTCTATATATCATTAGTTGGATCAGTATGCAGAGATCTGTATATCGCTATATCTCAGTACATGTAAAATATACAGTGATTACAATTAAAACCTGACTGTATATGATTCAGGAGTCATAAACTTCCTTTCGTTCAAATGACTTTATGCAATGGATCGATGAATCATTTTTAACATTTAAACTAAATGAATGAGTGAACCCTGAACGGCACTTGAGGAGTGAAATGAATGAACTATGAACACTACTTGCGAACGATGTCTTTCGGTGACCTGTTATGACGCATAAACTAGTTATGATTCCCAAACCTACACCAGAACAAACAGGAACTTATTGATGTCCTGTCGGAATAGAACTGCGGGAGGACAAGGGCCCCTCAACATATCCAGCCTTCTGGATACCAACAGGATGTGAATTCGAATCGCATTATGGCATGATTACTTGCTATAGTCTTTAGTTGCGCATAATTTTCATCACCCGGTGGGAGATCACGATTCCTATTATAGGAAACGGATTACGTTTTGTCCTAGTAATGTCTCGGGTTATTGTGCTCAGGTTTCAAACGTGTGAGTTATAATAAAATAAAGTGACGTCAATGTGCGAAAAGATTATTATCACCTCTTTTATTACATTGTCTCTAATTTTTCCTCACTCATTACTGTAATCCTTTATTTAAAAATACGTAAATGATTCTACGTAATTTTTATTATTTTTTTTATGTTTGTAATATTTCCAGTCATTTTCACTATATATACGAGGGTAGTCTGAAACGTTCTCGGCCTCGACCACAGGTGGCAATACTATCAGCAAGATTTTTTTTTTTCTAAGTTGGTACATCTGTCATAAGGATCCATGTGAAATTACAAGTTCATTCTATCAAGTAGTTTGTTTTGTACTGCTGTCTGAAGCAAAAGTGTTGTCACACACACCCACCCTTGAAATGGATAAAATTGAGTATCATGCGGTTATAAAATTCGTTCTAAAAGAAGGTTTAACAGCAAAGGAAATTCATTCAAAGTTCATAAAAGTTTATGGGCACTCTTCTCCTTCGTTTTCGACAATTAAGAAATGGGCTGCCGAGTTTAAACATGGCTGTACCAGCCTTGAATATGATCCACGTGAAGGACGCCCAAAAAACGTATAACAACACCAGAAATCATTGATCAGGTGCACGATATGGTATTGGATTATCGGCGGGCCAAATTGCATGAAATTGCTGAGACTATAGGCATTTCAAAAGAACGTGTAGGATATATTTTGCATGAAGAATTGCAAATGAAAAAGCTTTGCGCAAGATGGGTGCCGCGCTTGCTCACAGAAGATCAAAAACGCACTCGCATGAAAATCTGTGAACAGTGTTTGGAGAGTATTAACAAGAATAGAACTGATTTTGTACGTCAATTTATTCTATGGATGAGACTTGGATTCACCATTACACACCAGAATACAAACAGCAGTCAAAACAATGGACAGAAGCCGGTTGTTCAGCACCAAAGTCGGTTCCATCAGCAGGAAAGATCATGGCATTGGTGTTTTGGGATGCTAAAGGAATTTTGTTTATTAATTATTTTGAAAAGGGTAAAACAAGAACCAGGGAATATTATTCCGATCTTTTAACCAGATTAGACGAAAAAATTCGTGAGAAAAGACCCGGTTTGCAGAAGAAAAAAATCACCTTTCATCAGGACATTGTACTTGCCCACAAAAGTGTTTTGACAATTGGAAAATTAAGGGAGTTGCTGAAACATCCACCCTATTCCCCAGGTTTGGCTCCCTCTGACTTCTATCTCTTCCCAAAACTAAAACGCTTCCTCGCTGGTCAGCGTTTTTCAAGAGGTGATTGCAGCTATAGAGGGTTATTTTGCAGATCTTACTGAGAACCACTACAGGGACGAAATAATTGCGCTAGAGCATCGCTGGAATAAATGTATTAATTAGTCTTAAGGGAGATTATGTTGAAAAATAAATATAATTTTGAAATCATAAATTCGTTTTTTCTTTGTTAGGCCGAGAACTTTTCAGACCACTCTCGTATTATTGAGTGATACACGATAAGGAAGTAAGTAAGAGGTTGCATATATTTTGAATGATATCATAAGATAACACCTAAAACAATTCCTAAAAATAAACAACACTTTCTATATTAATAATAGCAAAGTATTTTTGATGTCAGCATAGATATTCAGAGAACGAGACTGATAAGGAAAAGTAACTGTGTAATTGTGCATTATGTAATTCCCACATAATTTAAGAATATGTGACATAAAGGAAGTTTCGTCTTAGAAAAAACATTTCTCGCATTTTTGCATTTTCTACTACAATCTATAAAATGAATATTATCTTATTTGTTATATTTTAATAAATCAGAATAAATAGATGAATATTGCTTTATTGTTCATTGATTGGAGCTTTATTTGACTCTTGATATTCTGACCAAAGTTTATCAATCTATCCTTTCAGATCTCGTCTTGAGAGGTTAAATATTAGATATTTAGAAAGTTGATGTTCTTAGTCAAAAAACGGTGTTCTTCAACTGACACCGAAAAAAAAAATCGGAATATAAGTTTAATAAAGAACAAAAAGGAACTGTATATTTACAATAAACAATACAGATAAAGCATTGCATACAAGTAACATTTTTTGAACGTCTATAAACATAGGAAACGTTTGATGTAAGACATTTCACGTCGAAGGTACTATTTAAAGGTCACGTGCACTTTTTTTTTAACCTCAGATATTACTGCTATGTGTATCTTTTAAAATAGCGATAAATAAAGAAATGAAGGTAATTCAGGAGTAAAATGAAGATGTAGAATGCATCGCTAGGATGAACTTGCAGCTTTGATAAACCTCATGCTGCTCTTCCTGTATACTGTATTTAGTAGATGAAATTAAATGTTCTACGGGCAGATCAATGAGATTTAACAAATTGCAGATACTGAAATGCAAAGAATTTTATTATTATTATTATTATTATTATTTATTATTACACATTATGACAATATACTATAGTGGAATTTGAATTAAAATTATTGTTAGTAGTTTATTATACATAAAATGATGCATTTACTTCTGTGCTATATTTACGATATTAATTTGTATTATAAAACTGATATTTTAAAATCAACGTATGTCCTCTTTGTGTCCTTGGCCGGCTTGACTGTTTCGCGGAATAGATAAATCCGAATTTAGGGAGGAAAAATCTTGCTAGAAATCGGCTAACTTCCTTTCAAGTCAAAACCTCGTACATAACGCTTTGCAATAGAAAAAGAATTCGAAGCAAAGTCTTTCCAACCAAAAGGCATCTTTGATACTGACTTAGCTACAGAGGCTGTCTTGAAGGCGAAGGAGTTGTAATTTGTAACTAGGGAGTCTAAAAATTTCCAGGGAAGCACACGTTTTCATCAGTAATTAATAAATCATTTAAAATTAGATGTATTACTTCCATTTAATTTTTCGAAGATTTAAGTATTGCAAGTAGTCTGTAGTCAAAACTTCTGTAGTTTATTTTTCCAAACATAATAAAAGTTCCATCCACACTACTTAAAATACATGCATTTGCAGTACCGTGAATCTTGTGTTTTTAGTTCCTTAACGCTTAATCGATGCTTCACTTCCTTACATGGAATTGGGCAATAAAGACAAAGTTTTTATCTATAATTTTTCTTGAAGTATTGCTTCCCATATTAAGAGTTAATTTTCATTTTATATTTATGCATATTTATTTGGGGGGTTAATTTACGTTTTCAGAGGATAAGAGGAGTCAGAGGATATTTACCTCAAGAGACATATTAGGGCAGAGATGCAGTAATTTGAATTGCAATATTGATACGTGAAAAAAATGAAATTTGCGCCAACCAGATCTATTTAAACATGCGCATTCATTTTTTCCCTCTCCAAGAAAGACGATTAATTTCAGACACAAACTATATTCATAAAATTGTCAGCATAATTTCAATTATGTTTTAAATCATAATTGATTTAAACCGTATCTTGATGTAAATCATATTCAAAAACTTCCTATTGCTTGTACTATTGTGTATAATTATTTTATTATTATTTTTTTATTACGAGAATACTGGTATATATTCAATACAGTTTAATTCTATCTAATAGATTAAATCGATTGCATTGCTATACTTGTGTCGGGTATACTCATGCGTTTTAACCGGAACGAGGTGTTTCTTAAGGGCTACACATATGCCATCAGTACCTCAAAACTGTAATCAGAAATTTGAAAAAGAAATTTTATTTGATTAATGCAATTTAAATATTCTAATATAAGAAGAGAGTCAAACGATATTGATATCAAATTATATATCGATAATCTCCATTGAAGAAATATTTTGTTCCTTAAGCTATGCAGTTCTTTGTTCTAGTGTTCGGAACAGTTAAAACTAAAACGTTTTTCAAGTATTACTGTGGTTATTTATATAATGTGCATTGGTTAAAAATAAACGACGCAGTACGAGAGAAATTTGCTGCAAGGGACCAATAAAACAAAATAATCTTTAGATTTTTGTAGTCGTTTTAAATTCATTTAATCTTCAAATCTCTTTATAAAATGTAAAGTTGGCTCACGGTTAATCTAGTTATTAAAGGCATCTGAGAAGACCTAAGTTCGAATTCCTTCTAGCATATGAGGGCTTTTCGATTGTAGATGAGTTAGCCGATCTCGTGGAAGGATGGAAAGATGTTCCCCTCCTAGAAACTCAGAGTTTTTCATTCCTCAAAACAGGCAAACCTCTCATCAACTACAATTATCAGGCATAATCCTTCCTATTAGTCTTTCTCATTCGTCAGATGATGGGTTGAGTCTTCCTGTGAATAAGAAATCATCGCCATCTGGCTCTAACGCTAGCCATTTCCGCCGTAACTTACAGGTGCATCTGAGAATAAATTAATTACGATGTACCTTTTGAGATGAGAATATTGCAGTAAATATTGACAAAGGATTCAGGCATACATTTTTTTCCCTTTTGTATACACTTAGAAAACGACTTTAACTGTGAATTTGCTTCATTCATCATTTCTATTTTCGTCTTGTTCTCCCGCGTTTATCATAGCGATGTTGAAATTGTCTTACACTTTAATCTCTAGATTATTCATTCAATTTGTGTCGTATCATTCAGCTTAAATTAAATCATGTGTCTCTTCGCGATAGTCTCATATCCACACTCACAACACCTGTCATTTCTTCTCTAGAATACATTCACACCATCTGTACTCACTACCTCCAAAGGCAAGCCATTCCAATCACGCACCACTCTAGGTGAGAAAAGTCTAGCTCTCATCCCTTTTTTGACTTCATTCATTCTCTACTTCCATATGTCCTCTGGCCCACTTCCCATCCTCGATAAAATTAAAAAATTCCATCTACTGGTATTCTGTATAACCTTTTAAGAATTCACTCTGTTTTTCAGGTCTATAATATTTCCCTATTTGCTAGTCTTCAGTCCACAAGTTCTCAACCTGTCCTCATAATGTACATTCTCTAGTCCTCGATATCATCTTTAACACGCTCATTTGCCTCTCTGCACAGAATCTGTATCATTTCGAAAATTAGGAGACCAGATTTTTCGCAGAAAAGTCTGGTCTCCTAATTTTGAGATGAGAATATTGCAGTAAATATTGACAAAAGATTCAAGCATACATTTTTTTCTTTTGTATACACTTAGAAAACGACTTTAACTGTGAATGATATGACCTCACCTGGAGGTCATATCAAGGCCTTGTAAAGAGGCAAAATGACTTCCTCTTCTTACATGTTAACGTTCGTTTCAGCAGAGATGTATTTGCAGTTTTTACAATATAGCCCCTGAACTTCAACTTCCTATCTAATAATAATATTCATATGCGGTTCCGCCCTTTCTTCCGCTCTTTCTTTTGGTGGGGGGGGGGACGGTTTAAGCCCTCCTGATGAGGGATTAAGTATATACAGAGTCCGTCCGTCAAAAAATGTATACACACTTTAACAGATGTCATCTATGGACTTTTTTCGAAGTTGGATCGAATTACGTTGGCAATATGCAGTACGATGTTCTCTCAAAAGATGCATGCCGTTACTCGCATGAATACTAGCATCAACACGTTACCGGTAGTGCAGTCAACAAAATGGTCGAGGCACGATTATCGTTCAAGGAACAAACCCATTTTAAAATGGTATTTCAAATTTGAGAATATTGTTGACAATGGAGGCGTGAGTTCGCAACACAACCACCAACACGACTGACAATTGCACGTATTCGTGATAAGTTTGAGACCCATGGTACCGTGTGTGATGTGCACAAGGGAAGGTCAGGGAGGCCTCGCAGAGTAACAAGTCATGCTTCCTCGGCTATGGTGTTGAAACACTTGGACCTAGACCAAGTGTTTCAACCTGCCAAGTGTTTCAACATGAATGGCAGGTAAAATGGCAGGTCCATTTTACCTGCCATTCATGCACTTTATGGGAATGATCAATTTCTTTTTCAACAATGTGGCGCACCACCACACTACCACCGAGACGTGAGAGCTTACCTCGGAGAAAGTTTGCAGGGACAATGGATAGGACGACGAGGTGCAGTTGAGTTTCCCCCAACGTTCTCCTGATTTAACACCCTTGGACTTCTACCTATGGGGGACACTAAAGGATGTAGTGTATCGTAGAAAACCAGCTACACTGGTGGCCCTTCGGAAAGGCATGCGCAGCAATCCCACTGGATATTTTGGCCAACATTGCCCAAGCAGTAGTTCACCGTAATAATAAGTGTCTGAACGCTAATTGTAACCACTTCAAGCACCTCGTGTAATTGTAGAAGTCAAAGGTAACTTGTATTCATCCCTTGATGTCTGTATAAATTTAGTATTACAATTTTTATACAGGGTTTTCTTTTGCTGAAGTGTACGCACAATGTAGTAAATCCTTTAATTCAGCAAAAGAAAACAAAGTCAGTCAAAAGCAAAAGTTTTTGACTGACTGTATATATATATATATATATATATATATATATATGACTATAGATCCATGTGTGTGTGTGTGTTCACTGGCCAGTTTTCCTGTTCTGAGGGACTAAAAATCCGAGTTTCCGTGTGGAAAAATTCCTTTATCACCGTATGAGACTGGCTAACTCACCTTTAGTCGAAAGAGATCAGATAAAGGTTCCTCAGGCCATAGAGAGGAATCAAACCCAGATCTTTCAGACCAAAGAACTTGTTCTATACCGACTGAGCCACGGAGGCTAATGTCCTTTCTATTAAAACTGCTAAAATACAAACCTAATCCTACTAATATAAAATGCCATTGGATATCTCAACATTCCAAAATGAATAACTTTACATTTACTAACACTGAACTGATAGCTATTTTCACTTCCCCACAATTCCAGCTTATTCAATTTACTCTGCTAGTATGTTATTTGTATTCCTGATTACCCTGCTCCTATCTTTGCATCATCATGTCTCTTGTCAAATCCTTTCCAATGACATTTAATGTAAAGATTGAATAACAATGGATTAATACGGATCCTTAAGGCACATTACTGGTCGCCTTAATACACATTTTTTAAAAAATTAAAACATACATTAAATGAACAAGAAACACGTCGTTGTATATATATTTAATATATACATAATATATTTATGTTGCTCTCTGCCATGAAAGGTTATAAAAAAATTAAAAAAAATATATATATATATATATATTTAATTTATTATTCATTATTTTTAATTATTGCTATATATGGAAATACTTTTCTCGAGACCAAACATACAAGTATTTCGATGGTCTCACCTAAAGACATTCACAATGATCTACGCCAACATCCGGATTCCAACCGGTAGCCTGTTGGTTAGAGAGTGGGTACGTTAACCACTCGACCAACTAGACCGATTATTTTTTTCCGGATTTCAAAAACAAATGGTATTTAGATATTAACTATGATGGCAGTTTTATCTTTCAACGATACCCTATTTTTAATTTAAATAAATTAACAAGCCCTTGTGAATCTGCCAGTTTCATAATATGGACTGTTTATAGTCATTAACAAATCTCTTACAATGAACTTTCTAATCAAAAGGTGGCCCAGTGTTTGCTGAAACAAAATACTGTATAGTGTATATAATTCCAAAATCAATCAATAAAAATCATTTCAGAAATATAAACTAAAGCAGAACACTAATGTTTCATTGTTTTATAAGTAGGTAATTATATGAATAGTAAAATTAACATCGTTTTGAATTTTTTTTTTTTTTTGGTGCAAAATTAGTATTAAATAATGACTGAGGCAAAAATGATTCCACAAACAGTTTACCATATTAATTAAGAAATATTTACTTATAAATAAAAGTAAATTTCTCTCTTTCTCTCGAGTCCAAATACGGAATGTTTTCAAACCACTTCAGAACTCTAGTAAGTAGTTCGGTGGTTTCACCTTTACAAAGACATTCACAAACATCCAGGACAATTTCTTTTAATGCAACGATAGCCCATCTTATGCGGAGAATATCCCTCGCTTTCCTTTACTTTCTTAAGCTATATCATATGCATTGTACCTGAGTGCGTTTATGGTATACTTTAAATATCACAGCAATCTGTATACAACTATTTTTCTATGATAGGCCTTTGAGTCCGTCACGTTCCACCTTAAGTTAGGTGGAAAGGTGACGTGAGATGAGAAAAAAGTATTCTAAAACGGCCAGCTAAACTTTAGAACAAGTGAAGTGAAGTGAAGGGAACGAAAAAGTGAAGAGAATTTATTCGTTTGCTACACAAAAGTATATTATACGAGCAAGTAAATCGTACAGTTAAATCAGTTTAACTCACTAATTTCATATGAATATTAATCGCTGTGAATATTATATTGCTTTTAATACGATACTATTACATTCATTTCTAATAGAAATTACTTACATTTTTGATTTGTTTCCATTATGAAAACAAATGAGCAAGACTTTCGCATTGCATTAAGGGCTACAAAAAAATTTTGCCACTAATAATGCGTTCAACTTCCATGAAAATCGTCTGCTTTTCCGATAACTATGAAAGCGCCCTCTCATACAGTTGGCTGCGAAAAAAATGCAAGAAACTTAATCGTAAATTTTAAAAGTAAAATACAGTCGTTCATAATTTTAAATCACTTTTTAAAATTAAGCGCTATTCTCAACAGCTGCTAAAATATTCTTTAGGCTGTTATTTGTGGCAGATAAACGTAAAGGCAAAATGGGTTATAAAATCAATTTTGTAGCGTAATTAAAGTAAAGGTTTAATCAGTGATCAATGTAAAGCAGAATGATTTCTCCTTATTTACTTACATCAGGCTCACTAAAATAAATTAATCTAATATACGTGTTAGTATTTCTCAGAAAGTAATAGCTATACGATTACCTTCTGAGGAATCTTTCTAAGCTATACGCTATAGTTTAGAAAGGAAGCATTTTTCAGAAAATTGTGAAATTGTGTTCGCCTTAAATCAATATTTAAGGCATTCGCCTTAAATATTGATCTCAAATTATTGTTACAAAAATTAAGACAGCGAATTACATATTGTTTTACATATTGATCACAGATCCATCCGTTTTAGTGCACGTAAGTGTCTAATAATTGCTAAAGATGAAAAGGCAACTTTTGCAAGGGAACTGATGGTGATATAACCATCGATGGAGATCCAGTAGCATATCTGAATGGACTCCTACATAAGTGCAGTTGTTTGGTCACTGTTAAATTGGACTTTGTAGGCTTATTCTTTTCTACTGCTTGATCTGACATTATAATTCAATATCAATGATCGTCTAGATCCTATTCATGATTTCATAATTCCTGGACCTTATTTTTCAGATTCGCTACTCATATAATGATTAAAAATGTTATTTACTGATTGATATGATTTACTACCGATTAATGAAATTAAGCATGTTGTCGATGTTCAAAATTAGATTAAAAACTAATCTATAAAACTGAGAAGTATTTTATGAAGACTGTTTCAAAGAAGTTGTCGTTTGTTTCTTAGATGTGCCCATTTAGAATCATTCTTAAATACTGCATTGTCGTTATTTCGATGACATTTTAGTTGTTGAAATTAATGGATTTGACTTGGGAATTCATGCACTGCTCAGTGACTTTCACTACTACAGTATCAGGTACAAAGTAAACAAACTTATGCTGTGATAAAAATCATCTACCTTATCGTATGTTCATCGGTCTTGAAAGTGTTTCAAAAGGATTTATCTACGTAGTAAGCGTATCGGACATTACAGATTACACATTTAATAACTCGTAATAGGCCGTTTTATTACACATAAATTTGATATAGGATATTAAATAAGTTCACAATCGTCGATAAATTCCTTGGTTACTTAGTTATGTTTACAAGCATTAACTATTTGAAAGCGAAACATTAAAGAGAAATATAGTTTACATGATAAATAGAAATCTGTATTGCATTTCAATGGGTATTTTCTTCTTTTTTGTTTTTTTTTTGTTCGGAATAGATTTTAAGGGTACTAAATAAGTCCATTACTTTTTTATATGAATTTGTAGTGTGACAAGCATACCCCCCCCCCACACACACACACGAAGGAATATTTAAAATTACGAATGCAGTGCATTCATTTTCAAAAAACAGAAATAAGCATGATGATCGTATACCTCTTTCTCTCTCTATTGGGTTGTTTGTGTTTATGAAAAAATTTTTTCTCTCAGTTTATTTTTTTGCTCAGACTATAGAATCCTTTACTTTAGGCCTCAGAGTATAGAATCCTTTACTTTAGGGCATTTAGGATTTAGTAATCCTAAAGTAAAGTAAAGGATTGTAGACAAGTAACTTAACTGTTTTTCAGGAGGGAGCGAATGCGTTGTGGTCTTCATGCCTAATTGTTGTTGTTTTGAGTAATTCTGGCCGAAGCAGCTAAAGATATAAGACCAGCATATTATGTCTGTAAATTGTATGAGCAGGTTGGCTTGTTTTGAAGACTGAAAAATCCGATTTTCGGAAGGAAAACTCTTCCATCTATGCAATGAGAGTGGTTAACTCACCTTCAGATGAAAAAAAATCTCTATAAAGATTATTCGCGTTCTTTACCGGGATTCGAACCCAGATCTTTTCAACCAAAGTGCATCGTCGATACCAATTAAGTCACGTATGTGTCCGATAACCCTTACACTCCTTAATAGGGTTTGAACTACTTTTCAACTGCCACCCAAATATTGTCATTATTATCACATAGTAAAATTTATGGAGTACTTAGACTTTCAAACATTTTCCAAATGTACATTTACTAGTTACTGTTAATCATATGGTTATTTTGTGATAATCACACTTTGGTAATCACAATTTCAACAAACATCTGAAGAGGACTGACATTTATTTAATTTAAAGTTTTTTTTTTCCCCTTTTGAGACACGTTTCTTAAGAGCAGGAGTGCTGAACAATATCCCAACTCTGACGAATTTACTACACACTAAAAAAAAATAATAATGATAAAAGAAATCCTAACTGTAAGATAAGTCTGTTTTACAGCTCCTCTTGAAGAGACGCAATAAAACAAACAAGTGATTAAACATACGAAGATATCTAAACCTCTTTAGAATGTCTATTCTTGGGGCTCTATATAAGTGCTAGGAGCTTAACTTGTATTACTAGTTTTTTTTTTTTGTTTGTTTGTTTTTGCGAAGGTTCGTTTTGGAGATGACCTAAATGGGTTTTGTAATATTACGTTTCTTTCCGGCTGGTAATGGCTGTGAGTTATCAGATAAAGCATCGAGTGTTTACATTGTGAATGGTGGCATTATTTTCTGGACAAATACCCCACAATCAGACAGAGAAAATAATCACCCGTTACATATGTGTGCGCGCTTCACAAGGACCCGGTTAACAATCTGGAATCACGCATCTCTTAGAACTGGCTTCGTGACTGGAAATGAACTGCCTCTAGAGACATGAGGGGTTCGGACAAGTCGAGCTAAATAATGATGAATGATGCTAAGAGACGAACACGTTATGTAAAGATGTCCGAACCACTGTACCGTAACGAAGTTCCCAAATAGATTCATTTGTGACTGTAGGTAAATCCTTCCCGCAACTAATGAACCAAATTACCAGGCACCGCCATAAACAACAGTCACATGACTCGATGCTCTACAAGGACATTTAAAGGATACTGTAGGAAGGATGCTAACCCCTAATTGCTGTGGTGTAGCAAACGATGGCAGGAAATCCAGGCACCGGCCAAATAAAGAAGTAGCATCATGCTAGATGTCAGTAGCACAAGTTCTGAATACTTGAGTACCTGTGGATGATTTACTTTGTCTTCGAGTCCAGGTGGAAAATATTTGCATATCTCTTAAGATACCTTGACATATCTGCCATCATCTTAATGAGGGTCTGGTTTATAGATGTTGCCTCTTCTAACAACTGCGAAGTTGTATCTCGACGGTATTTGCAACATACATTATTCATATCAGATATCTGATCCAGATTATCATCTGGCGTCCTAACGCCCCAAAGTAGATAAGGCTTCATTTATTACTTAAGAATTCTTTTAAGGACATTCTTCATGTTTTAGAGGTGATTAAGATTTTATTCAAAGAATAAAATTAGATGAAAGAAATATTTAAAAGAAACCTATATAGTTTAAGCTTGCATTATGCTAGCTGGGCGTTGAGTGTGAAAATTATTGTTTTGTAACCCTTAGATGATTAAAGCATATCAAGTATTTTAAAGAGGTGACACAGATTTGTACAATTATTTCAATTGGCTGACTTTTTTAAAAAACTTTTTTCTGCTTCTCGTGTTGTTCCATGGTTCCATTATATCCGAGTTTCTTTGGACGGAACGATCGTAATGTCATTAGAAATTCAGAGTCAAAAAAGATTGCCGTAACAAGCTATAACTAATGTGAGATATTCCTTCTTGATTTGGAACTGTCTTATGTCCTACATTTTGTAGTATAAAAGATGGATTAATTGTTCTATAATAACAAAATTATGTTGCAAAAGACAAGCACACCAAAAGGGGAAAGGAGCAATTGACTAATAGATGCTTCTGGATATCTTTAAATAGTAGATGATTTAGATTAATTGGTATGAGGTCATCCTGCTGAATGGAGGCTTGAAAAACTTCTGTGTGTTTTCCATTAAAAAAAAATTAACATTTTGTTAATGGAAAATTTAAGTGAATTATATTAATAAACCAAGAAACGTTGAAAGCATAATAAATATGTTTTAGTCTTCTTCCTAAAACCTCAATCTCTACCTAAAGAGTTGTCATTTGCCTTTGCACAAAAAAGCCTCTACATGTGTGGCAGGTATAGTAACTCAGATGAGAAATAATGAAGATAATAAACTTACATTCTGGACATATAGTCTAATAAAGGCTACGCTTTGCATTATTTTGAGATAAATATTCACTTAAATCAAACCTTTGTCTAGTTTCTTAAGGCATTAATATTAGATGAGGCAGGCTGAGAATGCGTCTGCTCTGGAAACTGAAACACATGCATGTAATGTTAATCTCATCAGTATATCAATTACATCGAAATTGTGTTTGTACTAGGGAAGAACTTTTTTTTTAAATGTAAAATCCGTAAAAGGTTATAAATCTACTATCGTGGATGGACTAAGGATTTTTTATAAATGTCATTCGTCTGACCTTCTCTTGTGCTTTTTTTTTTCTCTGTTAAAGGAAATATATGGCAACATGCAGAAAAGCACGAAAGGAACTATTTTCAAGTACATTTTAGGCAAAAGTTTAAGTTATGTTTAAACTCTGAAATATAAGTAGGACACTTTTTAACTGTCTTAATTATAAGTGAGCAATTTTGGGTGTGGCTGCCGATATCATCCACACATGGTGTGCGTCCATGACCGATCTGAATTTGCGACCCCGCGCTGTTTCACCTTCATGCTTTCCTTTGAAAGAATGAATGAGAGTAGTTACTTATCAAGCAAGCAACCAAAAAAAAAAAAAAAAAAAAAATTAATCATAAGCAGGAAGGAATATGTATCCATTGAAACTGTGCGCAAGTAAAGATGAAATATAACATTTGGAGTTATTACCCATGTGAACACACAATTTTTACAGTTCTTGATACTTTCACTTAGGGGATACAGCGGAAGAGTGACGTGCCAGCTGCATTAATTTGTAATCACGCTTAATTAGAATGCTCTACCTATCCTAAGGGTCAGATGGGTTGAAGAAGAAAGTCTGTATGTCAGTTTCTCTTTTGAAGACTTGAAATTAAAAATACATAGTCCAACAGAAAAGAAGTGAAAAGATTTTTTTTTTTCAAATTAATCTATTTTCTGGAATAATAACCTCTGGAATAAATAAACAGGATAAAATAAAAAACATATAATAGAATCCTGTGTATTGTGTATATATAACATTGAATTATGGATGTGAAGCGTGGATATATACCAAATCCAGAATCAGGAATTTTCTGACCTTTAAGATGTGGTGCTACAGGCGAGCGCTAAAGATTTCTTGGAAGGGAAAAAAAAAAAAAAAAAAAAAAAAAACGAATCCAGAGGTATTGAAGTTAATGGGAACCAAAAGAACACCCGTAGAAGACCTTATAAAAAGAAAGTGCAAAATGGCAAGACACATATTAAGAAGATCAGCAGGGAAAACGTCTCTAGAAATATTGGAGGGAAAATTAGAGAGAAGATCTCCTGGTAGACCAAGAACTTCTTTGGTTGTTGATGTAAAGAAATGGATGGGAACAAGAGCTATTACGAAATCAAAAGGATGGTAGAGGAACGAATACTCTGGCGTACCACGATTGCTAACCTCCAAATCGGAGAAGCTACTTAATAAGGAAATGTTTCTTACTCCTACTGCAAAGTCAGTTGACATCAGGTGAACTTATTGATATCTCTGAATGAATGAATAAAATGCCATTCCTTGTTTGAATAATATTTCAGATGATGTAGGTCGCATATTAAATTTCTACCATAAAGGCCATGGGTACTTTCATGGAGCTAATGCAACTGTCCTTAAGAAAGATCTGTCACTCTTTGAATCACTGACAGATTTGAATATTCTTAGTTACAAATTCTAGACTCTTCGGAGTGGATATGCGATAACGAAGAGTCCACTGTAAATCCATCCATCTAATTATTTTTTATAGGTTTATTAAAATAACACCTGATACTAATTTCTTTAAACGTTTCTGATTATATCACTGAACTGATTTTTTTTTTTTTTTTTTGCTTTGCTCTGTAGCGAAAGTAGGTGACTGATTATTTCCATGTGTTGAATTCTGTAATGAGTTTTAAAATGTCCTATTATCGAATTCGATTATGAGTTTTAAAATGTCCTATTATCGAATTCGATTATGAGTTTAAATTTTCTTCTCACATTTCAGTTTTAAGAATTAAAATTTTGCGGCGACATATGCAATTGTAAGTCACTACATGAGCAGCTACGCGATAGGCTTCTTTAAAGTTAGTCGCGTAGCTGGTAGAGGTTTCTTTGATTAAGAGGAAGCAAAAATCAGCAAGCATACTGGAGTTACCCGTGCTGTTGCTAAATACGAGAAGCGTTCCATGTTCGTCTCTGATATTGCTAATGTTAGGAAACAAGGAAGTCAGATGTGAATGTAGAATTCATCTTTAATGATATATTGCATCACATTACTCTGTTTGTCCGTAGCCATGTCGTCTAAACGATCCCTGTGTCACTTTTAAGAGGTTCTAAAAATTGCACAGGATTTGAAAGTCTTTCATGCTGCTTTTGCTTTCGTTATCATTTCGTATCTGTCATAGACAAAACTGTCCTTCATATGTATGCATGTCTGTGGGTCAGTGAAATTGCCAAGATTGTGAAACGCGTTTCTCTTCTGGTACTAAACCCTTCGGAAAATATTTTTTCACTTCATAATGGTAGTCTTTAGCTTGACTAGCCTACAGGCATAAAAATAAGGTAAAAAACATTTTGCGAAGTCGGCTACATGGCCATTAAAAGAGTCTCACTTTGAGGTCATCGCAACTGTTCCGTCTGTTCAAACATTTAAGAAGAAATGCCATATTCTTATAGCTTTCTTCATATGGGCAGCATATGCTATGGAATCAAGGGATATATAAGGGATCATTTTGGGTATATAGAAGCACTGTCTTCAAATTAAGCTTTTATGAATCTATAAACAAATGCTGTTCATGGGGATGTTTCCTTCTCTCATTTCCGTTATTTCATTAACATCGTTGCAAAACACATGGTCGCCATTTACTAAAAAAAAAAAGAAACTACATTTAGCTCAAACTTTTGTAAGTAAAGTTCACATTCTTTTCAGAGGAGATAACCAAACTTGCATTTGATAACCCGAGCTCAGTTCGGTTATCAAATGAGGTGATCGGATAAGCTGGTGGTTGAAAATCTGGATTTCGTTCACTAGAATATGATACTGCTCTTACGGGCTTCATCCAGTCCATGTCTCTGGTCTCCGGTGGTTTAGGAACGGTCGACGTTTTATGTTAAGGTGCTGGTCTAATTCATAATGGCAAATTTTGATATTTCATTACATTTAGAGTTTGGAAAAATAAATAAATAAATAAAAAGTCAAAGACGTTTGCAAAAAAGAAGTAGCAATCGTCTGCATGGTTTCCACGTTCTTTCTGTCCCTCTGGAATAGTTAATGACATTAACAAAGATATGTGATCTCTTAACCACCATGTTAAATACCATGCACACATTGCAAGGTGCTGAGGGAACGCGTGTCCTGTCTTTATCTCCATCCTTATATTCAAAGCATAACTCATACACATAGCGTGTTTCTTCGCAGACTTTAATGTCACTTTCCAACACGGTGGAATGAATCCGTACAGTTATCCACTTACAAAACACAGTGCATTGAAACTAACTTTGAGAGACAGCGATGAGGAATCATGTAGTCTCCCCTTTGTGTAACAACAAATGAGGAACATTTTTCCTTCTCATAATTTTCTTAAAATTAAAAGAAGGCAAAATCGCGTGGGTTCAAAACTAGACGTTGCACTTAGAATG